>NW_025110321.1:194585-197535 GCF_011392965.1 Frieseomelitta varia | reverse complement strand
CACGAGGAATTTTCGGTAGCGTGCCGAGTAGCAGCAACCCTACTGAGACGTTTATTCGAGCTCGTCAACACCCTCCTGCCGGTCCGTTGATACATGAATCTTCTGACTTCTCTTCTAGGGTGCAATTCATCCCGTGTTTCTTTCATCTTCTGCTCTCGTTATCCTTCGTAAATCTATCCCACGTAAGTATTACACACGACCGAGTTTCTTCATTTTTGGACATGTGGATTTATGTAATCAATGATTTTCTCACCATCTATGTTCACTTTTACTTATATATTACATCGTCCTATAGTACTTTCTCTAATCGGTTGATCTGATACGTAAGGGAAAAGGATGAGATTGATTTTGTGCGTTTGAATGGTCGCTCAAACATGACTCGGATTAGGGGAATCTTCGGTTTCCTTAATCTTGGATTACGATAGCTCTTTCGATTGTAACATCAAGATTTGGGAAGGCGAGCATTTGTCCTCGAAAGCAAAGTAAATTCGTCGTACGCGTGTCTGAAATTTGAGGTTTCCTTTTTTTAGTTTTGATGACTCTAATCGCCATTTCCTATTTTTAAATATCATTGTATGCGACTGATATTTATAGTACAATTGATAACCACGATTGTAACCTACAAATAAAAATTAATTAATAAGAAGTTAATAACTTAATTATTATCCAGTTAATAAGGATGTGAGAGAAGGATACAATATTTAATCTATGCTTTATTTTTGATGATAGGATGACTTTTTTTTTATTAAAATAGGATATTTTGTTTTGTCCAAAATATATGGATGAGATACTACTTTTCATATGAGGAAATAACACAGCTTGGAACGTAGAAACGTTTTCGGCCTCGTTTTCTAATGGATGCTATTACTCAACAACATTCGAAACACTATTGAAAAGTTTGTATTCTTCACTCGACACCCCATGGACGTGGTACGATTATCGAGAGAAGGCTATGGGAACAGGAAGCACACCCATTGCGAAGATCATTGATTCCGTTTCAACGATTCGCGAGTGGTGCAACACTTGCTGACATTTCAAATGCTCAGTTTCTCTTTGAAAATTAATTGTAGCAATAAAGCTCATTTTCTTGCAAATTTTCATTTGACCGTGGGACTCCAGCTGATCTGATAATTACGCTATAATTTGTTCAACGGTTAATGTTGTTTTTTAAGTTCTTTAAAGTAAAATTCATAAATATCTATATGTATTAATGTTATTTTTACAAAGGAATGTAAAACATACGTATAATGTAGTCAATAAGTGCTATTACTAAGTGTAAATACTTCACGTACTAGAAGAATATTTTGGATATAAGAACATTTTTATGGGTAAGTGACTTTTCTTAAAAATATCTTCAAAAGGAATAAGTACTCTTTTTGTTAGACTTTTCATTTTATGAAGATATTTGTTATCTCTTATTATTATTATCTAATTTTTCTTGTAAAACATTCTTTTGCCATTAAACTTTTCAAAAGAAAACGTTTAACAAAACAATCAGTATTATCCCTTGTTCTCTTGCTCTCGAAGTTACTAGTGAAATATTTTCAATATTTTTCCACCCCTGCGGTATCTTTAGAAATTCATTGTACAATAACAGAAAGAACATGACTCAATTCAATTATAATAACTAGACAGCTGTGATTAACTAAATACAATGTTTTCCATTATATTAAGAAGTCTTCTGAGTTCTTCCACTCCTTGCCAAACGCATTTCTCAAAGTGTCACCAGTCCCAAATTTTCTCGTTTCTGCGATTGCCTCGTAATTAACCAAATACAATATTTTTTATTACATTAAGAAGTCTTCTGAGTTCTTCCACTTTTTGCCGAAAGTGCATTCCTCAAAGTGTCACCAGTCGTAAATTTTTTTTTATCTCTGCGATTGCCTCGTAGTCGGGAAAACTATTCGATCTTCTTCATCGCGACCGATTCACAGCCACTGTGGCGTGCAACTTGCCACCGGGTGGTCCTGTACGTCGGAATGTTTGCCCACGTCATTGTTGCGTCTCTGACATTCGATTCATTCCTCTTCCCGTTTAAGAACCGTTTAGCCCTCTAATAGACGTCGATGCCTCCACCGTTTGCGCCTTCAGGTGGCCATCGGCGAGTGTCCTCTTGCTCGACGGGATGCACGGCTCCTAGGGCGCGTTGACTTCGTTGATATATCGATCGTTTACGATCACACGGATCGCGTCACGATCGATATCGAAACGTTTGATTGAATTTTCAAAGAGGAACGTTGGCGAAGTAGTTGTAGAAGAGTATTTTGTAATTAAAGCTAAACGCAAGGAAAAGGAAGATATAGAGAGGCAAAGTCAACTGATCTGTAATATTCTAAGTATAAATCACTATAAATAGAATATATATTCAACTGTAATATTCTACGTATAAATCATTAGAGTATATATTCAATTGTATCAAATTATGAATATCCATTATCAATATAATTAATATATATATAATTAATGCAATATATATACTATTATATCAACTTATAAATCATTACAATTTGAGTCATTAGAATATTGACTGATATTTGATTCAGTTAAGATAAATAGATTTGTACAATTGTGGTTCTATTTAAACAGAAACTTACATTAGAGTAAACCATCTTAATACGTATCGAGATATTCTTCATATAAATCGTTATGATTTCAATGATAGTGCTCGTTTCACTTTACGACTTTTCGTCGTAATGTTTTTTCATAAAAATTACGACTCACGTAGGAGCAATCTTGTGTAAACGTGGTGGGAACGAACCAATCGCGGAAAGGTATCGATGATGTGACGAGCACCACAAAAGCAAGCTCTCAATATCAATGGTGTCCGGGGTCAGTTTTGTACGAGTGTCGTTTCGAACAGAAGGGTACAGAAAATTCGACAGGAGCAACAGAGACGGACGAACAGAGTCGGAGGGAAAATTGGCGGCGGGGAGGGTTCGTTGGTCGTTCT
>NW_025110321.1:73426-194135 GCF_011392965.1 Frieseomelitta varia | reverse complement strand
CATTCGAACGTCCAAACTTTCGAATTCTCTTCTTTATTCTCCACTGGACGTCGAGTAATTAGCGATCTTCTGTTTCGAGTGAAATTCAAATTCGACGTTGAATGGCCAAGAGGAACGAGTTGGATGGATTTTACGCGTATTTTGTTTCTTTGTCAACAGTAGGTTGTATTTGTATAGCTTTCTTTCACCCTCACACTGCGAATGGATTAATTTATTCATAAATATAATAATCTATTGTGATACTGATGTAAGGTTGAGCACAATCGAGCATTAACATGCTTGTAACGTTGATGATTTATATAAAAATTTGGCCTGTAAATGGTTCGGTTATTAAACGTATTAAGTATTAAAAATATCAAAAATATGGAGCATAAAAAAAGTCACCATTTTCTCGACAATTAAATTCAAAATGGCGACACGAAAATCTAGCTAGAGGAACAGAGAAATCCTATTCACGTTATAGGGTGAATGGTAGAGAAGGGCTGGTACAGGGGAAAACGAGGGTTGCGCCCTTTTGCTGTCCGGAAAGGTCGGTTACAGCGTGCAAGGCTACGTCTGTCCTTCTTCCGTTTTTTTGCCACCGCTTTCGTTGCAATACGTTCTTACGCGATAGTTTGTGGCCGCATGCATAAACGTTTCGGTTGATTCCGGGGTAGAAAGATGCGAGGGGTGGTCAGCCATGTTGCGGCGATGAAAAAAAGACGGATTCAATTAGCTCTCCCTTCGAGAAGATCACTGTTGCTATTATTAGATTACGTCGACAACAAGAGCGTCGATCATTTAGTGAATTATGTGGTGCAGAAAATTCTAAATGATATGATATTTTAGAAATCGTGTACGAATGTTAAAGAGCAACTGAAGTATCGCAATTTGAATCCCTGCTGTGAATTGTAGGATTAAAGGCATTCTTTTCTAGTAGAATTCTTTCCTTTAATGGCTGTTCTAACGAATGCTCTATTATGTGAAAACAAAAGAATTATCTTTCCAACGACCACTGTTTCCTTCGATTGTATTGTTAGATGTGGATTTTTAAAGTTGTCAACGAGAAAAGTCAGTTTCGACATAAATGATAAATACTTCTTGTATCTAATGAAGTTGCTGCAAGATTGTCCACAATGAATTTTAATTACAGTCTTCTGAGGACATTATGACACATAGAAATGTAATATTGTTTTTTTATCATTATTCTATAATATTTATTTAATATTCATGTAGTATATATTTGAAGAAAATATATAGCGTTAAAACAATATTGCAAAAAAGGATGAAAATTTCTAGTTTCCGTTTACTTGTTTAAGCATTGTCTATCGTACCGTCCAAAAATTTTTATTCGTCTGATTTATCACGATAAATTTCACTTTACATCGATTTGCAGAATGTACTGCAACTTTGTCAAATTCGAAGATATAAAATTTAAAAAAACACGGATAGAATCTAACGGAATTTTATTCAAATCCTACTTCTTCTTCTGCAGCAGTTTATTTCCAAACTCTTCCTTAATGCACCTAATTCTATTAAAAAACGAAAGTGAATTAGAATTTAAAGCAATCAATAAACGTAGTACCGTGTCATATCGACGCGATACTTCTGATTCTCGTGTGACTGGAAAAACCCAGCTAGTTTAGGATCATGTCCTTAAATTTGAACACGAGGAATTTTCGGTAGCGTGCCGAGTAGCAGCAACCCTACTGAGACGTTTATTCGAGCTCGTCAACACCCTCCTGCCGATTCGTTGATACATGAATCCTCCTGACTTCTCTGCTAAGATGCAATTCATCCCGTGTTTCTTTCATCTTCGGCTCTCGTTATCCTTCGCAAATCTGTCCCACGACCGAGTTTCTTCATTTTTGGACATGTGGATTTATTTAATCAATGATTTTCTCACTATCTATGTTCACTTTTACTTATATATTTCATGATCTTGTAGTATTTTCTTTGGTTGATCTGAGGCTGGAAGACATTGAGCTTAGGGAGGCTGACTTAGGGATGCGGCTGAGCTTGATTTTGTGTGGTTGAATGGTCGCTTAAACATGACCCGGATTAGGGGGATCCTCGGTTTCCTTAATCTTGGATTACGATAGCTCTTTCGATTGTAACGTCGAGATTTAGGAAGGCGTGTCCTCGAAAGCAAAGCGAATTCGTCGTACGCGTGTCTGAAATTTGAGGTTTCCTTTTTTTAGTTTTGGTACTCTAAGTGCCATTTCCTATTTTTAAATATCATTATACGCGACTGATATTTGTAGCACAATTGGTAGCTACGATTGTCTATAATTAAAAATTGTAAGAAATTAATAATTTAATTATTATCCCGTTCGTAAGGATGTGAGAAGTATTCAATATTCAATCTATGCTTTATTTTTGATAACGAGGTTTTTTTTATTGTGTTTCAAAATGTAAGGACAAAATACTTCTTTTTGATGTCATCTGACAGAATAAAACGTGGAAACGGCTTGATCTTGATTTCTATTAGGTGCTATTACTCAACAACGTTCGAAACACTATTGAGAAGTTTGTATTCTTCACTCGACACCCCATGGACGAGGTACGATTATCGAGAGAAGGCTAAAGGAACAGGAAGCACACCTGGTGCGAAGACCATTGATTCCATTTCAACGACTCGCGAGTAATAGTGACATTTCACATGCAATTCCTTTGAGACCTTCGAAAACTAATTGTTGCAATAAAGTTTACTTTTCTGCAAATTTTCGGATTATCAAAACATTTCTGTAGGTAGCCTGTATTTCTTTGAAATATTTTCTAAACGAATACTCCTTTTTATCTCAAAGAACTGTTGCACAGTTTAGTTCCCTTTGTCTTCTATTTAAAATATTCTTCTAACTTTCAATTTTTTCGAGACAAAATATATTATAATATATATATAAAAACATATTACAAATACATAAACATATACATAACATATGATATACGTAACATATACGTAATATATACATAAACAAATATATTATAATATAATATATAAAAACAAATATAATATATATATAAACAGAACACTTCCTAATATCTCATATCCTTTTCGTTCATGTACCAAAATTAATAATTATTTACAAACTTTTTTCATTCTCCTGGCTTCTTTAACGTGTTTCGAATTAGTCAATAACAATCCACAATCCACGTAATAAAATAAATACGTAATATGTATATATATATATTTATTTATTTAAGTAAATATATATTTTAATAAATAATATATTATTTTTATAAATAGTTTATAATTTTTTTTTACTTCCTGGTAAAATCATCGATTCTCAAATTTTCTCGTTACCGCAATTGCTGCAAATGCAGTTCAATAATTGTACGATTTTCTGTGTCGTTACACAAATATCGCGTCGTCGCTTGCAACTTGCCACCGGGTGGTCAATGTTTGCCCGCGTCATTGTTGCGTCTTTGACACTCGAGGATGCATTCCTCTTTTCGTTTAAGAAACCGTTTAGCCCCCTAATAGACGTCGATGCCTTCACGTTTTGCGCCTTCAGGTGGCCATCGGCGAGTGTCCTCTTGCTCGACGGGACGCACGGCTCCTAGGGCGCGTTGACTTCGTTGATATATGGATCGCATAGATCGCGTCACGATCGATATCGAAACGTTTGATTGGCCGTTTTCAAAGAGGAACGTTGGAACGATCTGTAATAAATTCTATATATAAATCACTATACTTTGAGTATATATTCAATTATATTAAATTGTGTCAATATAATATGTATGTATTATCAGTTAATATGTATGATAAGTTGTTATATCAAATAATAAATCATTATAATTTGAGTCATTGTAAAATTGATTGATATTTGATTGAGTTAAAATAAATAGATTTATACAATTATGCTTCTATTTAAACAGAAATCAATATTAATTTTGTCGAAAACAATCTGCTATCTTTTAATTAATCAATTATAAAAGAAGGAAATCTGAAGTCCGTCATGGTAATATTGAAACATACTTGAATGTATCATCGTTTCGATGTTCTATTTTATAATATAAATAAAATAATAACAGTCGGAGGAGAGGCTTCCTCAAACCTGTTTAAGAGCTAGTTTCTTCAACTTCAACTTAAACATTAACACAACAGTCGAATCACACAGTATATGTACAGCCTGTTGTTGTTAATTTAAAGTGAACGAAAAAAATTCCCTCTAAACACCATTCGTTTTTCATTTATTCATTATTTTCTCTTGCTAACAATTAATTGTAAATCATCGAACGATCGAATGCGTGAAGTTTGAGATTGGTTCACTTCTTCCTCTTTCTCTTCTTTCTCGTTCTTCCCACCTGCACCTCGTCTGTCTCGGTCGTCGAAGGTTCCTTCACCGTCGAAAGTTTACTCCACTCCGTCTCGTACTCCGTTCTCTTCTTCGTCGACCAAGGCCTCGGCGTCTTGAACTCCAAGTCGATGTCGAACCTCTTGTCACCGTTGTTGCTCTTCCTCTTCACCCTCAATACGAATACATTCGGATTCTCCGCTTCGACGGTCGTTCGCTCTTCCGGGCAAACGTTCTTCTCGTTCACATCTCTCTCGTTGGGCTGCATCCCCGTTTGCGGATACAGAGTGACAGTTCTTGTTCCCGGAACTGGCGGTTGATCGATTTCATCGTCGTGGCTCGGAACAGGCTGAGGATCATCGACACAATCACACGGTGGATCGTATTTCGGCTTCACCTCCTCTTTCTGGCTTCTGATCACCAGCCTGTTGTCGTTTATAGCGACCTCCATCTCGTTGTACGGCAAGCCCTTCTCCGCAATCTCCGAACGAAGCTTACGCGGCCTTTCGAACTCATTCGAGTCGAGGGCTCTCGTAGGACAACATGGCGGAGGCTGTTCAACCTTTGGCCGAGAGACAGTTGGTTTCAGGGCACGTTTGTTGCAACAGGCGCTCTTTGGACAATCTCCGGGACTCGCTGGCCGTTCTTCCAGAACTCTGACGGTGCTTCTTCCAGACGGGCAGGGTTTGCAACAGGGTTTCTTCTCTGTCGGAGGGCAGCCACACTTGTACGTCGCCACCATCATTTTTTGTACAAGTTTTATTACAATTTACTGTTATAAGTATATGGAAAATGTAGTATATTTGCTATTATAAGTATATGGAGAAAGTAAAACAGGAAGAAGAAGAAGAAGAAGAAGAAGGAGAAACAGAATTGATGATGATCACATGGTGGTTGGATTAGAACGGTGACATGACGGATCGGTTGGTTGATTATATATGTATGAATGTGCCTGATTTTTCTCAATCACTTGAAACTGACACGATGAAAGTCGACTTTCAAGTTCCATTTTAAACCCATAAGTGGAAATGACGAGTCTCGCCCACTGCATATTTGAATGTTTAAAAACCATATAAATTTCTTCATATGAATTTATATATTCATATAAATTTCATAGATACGAAGTGAGATCACTTGGCAATGTAAGCGAAATAAGGTGGCTTTACATTCTCGAGTGCTACGAGAACTATTACACACTTCAAGAATATTAATTACAGACAATTATCATAAAAAGTAATATTAAAAAGAAAATTAAATATTCTGTTAATTTTGTTCGTTATAATTTCCATTGCATCAAGAAATTAATTTTTCTTTCTTAATTTCGTTATTAGTTAAAGAGGATACCTTTCAATTTTTATTTATCATTACCACTACTTTATAAATTTGTTTTGCCACAAATGAAATAGTGTCCACATTTGTATAAATATATCAAATAAAAACTGAAGTATTTTAGTTTTATTTTTTGGTAACACTTCGTTGCGCTAAATTACATTGTCTGCACACGCACGTTCCTTTGAAAATAACTCGCAAGGCAAGAATTTAAGTTAATATCTCCAATACTTGACTTGAACTTGTCGCGACAAGAATCGACCTTCAAGTTTCAAGCTTCAATCCATCGCAACTCGCTAACCTCTTTCAACTTTAAAAACACCTCGAACAATTATATCTAAATTCCAAATTCCACGACTGTCAAATAACTATGACTTACAATTCATCGTCAAGTTTGGTAAATCATTCTTTTCGGCCATTTATTTAAAATCCGCGATGTACGCATCATAATGTGCCTGGTTCCTTCGAGGACAATCACATCCAATTCTTGAACAACAATTACATCTAAATTCCAAGTTACACGCGTGTACAAATGACTATGATTTGAGATCAATCGTCGAATTGTTTTGGTCGTTTACTATTTCGTTTATTTGAATTTGCTCAAAGAGAAAGAGAGAAAGAGATGTATGCCTGTCCACCTATGCCACCCGCACCCTGTCCACTAGAATGTCCACCCTCGAAACCGAAAGACGATTGCCCTACGAAGTATTATCGTGAAATCGGCACTGCCGCGATCGGGAATCACTTGGTCATTCGCATGGAGAGGAAGAAAGGGAAGTCGAAAAAGTTGAAAGACTGGGATCCACCGTGCGATTGCGACGTGGTGGAGATACAGCGGCCGACGCGCACCCAGGGGCCGAAAATATTGAAGGGACCTGACAACAATCGGATTCTGTTTCACGTTGAACCGAGGAAGAGGGACGATGAGGACTCTATGCCCCAAGCCATTTCTTACGAGGTGTGAAAGTTTTGATGTTAACTAAGCAGAGAGACGTTGTAAACGAAAAAGTTAATGTAAAATGTGAAATATTTAACATTAACATTTATATTTTATTATATTATGTATGTATCAATTTATATTATATTATATTATATTACATTATAATTATATTATGTTATATAATATTTATATTATATTATATTATATTACATTATAATTATATTATATTATATAATATTTATATTATATTATATTATATTACATTATAATTATATTATATTATATAATATTTATATTATATTATATATAATATAATAATTGTATTAATTTATATTTATATTATATTTATATTATATGTAATATAATATTTGTATTAATTTATATTTACATTACATTATATATAATATAATATTTGTACTAATTTATATTTATATTTACATTAACTTTATATTCATATTAACTATCATATTTATACCTATATGATATAAAATATAAATATAAAGTTCAACACATTCTTGAGTGGAAAGACAAATTGTTGGCTTGTAATTAGTCTTTGGACGTTTATTTAAATTCATATTTTCATGAAGACAATTAAAGAAGCAGAGATTTGTTTCAAGAAAGCTTATTGGTATTATATTTTGGTTGTCTCGTGGAACATTGTATTTTTAATGTGTTCTGTGCAATTTTGTATTTTTAAAATCTTCGTAAGTGTACGAACATCAGTGGACTAAGTTATAATATCTCGTAAAAAAATAAATCAACAAAATGCTAATGGTAATTCTTTTCTGAGGAGAGTTAATGTAGAAAAAAAGAGATAAATTATTATCGATCCTTCGTTCCTTATGTTAATTTGACACATTTTTCATGGTAAGATGTTGTGCTATTTTGCAGTACAGGTGCAGGTATAAACGTTTTTAACGTATAATATATAATTTCGATATTTTTGATAACCAAATATTTGCCAGAGTTGTAAAAGACAGTGATTACTATACTGCAATTATATTTTTTTTATAATTTTAAATACAGTTATAATAGATGAAAATCTGAAACAAATGATTGTAACGTCAGACGAAACTCATAGTAATAAAATAATAAGTAAGGTATAATAAATAAAGTATAATACAAGTAGAATAAATCGAGGAATGGAAAGAAATATGTGTACAGTGAACGTGAATGCATACGTAGGTCGGTCAATGCAGAGGTGGTCCAAATACGAACGATCAGTGCAGAACATTCACGATTTACCCTGTTGTTAATGGCACCGACGCCCAGGAAGTGCACACGGATCGCGTCACCGAGGGAAACGATAATGTGTTCATGTTAAAAGTGAAGAGGAAGAGCGAGTTCCCCGAACAACCGAGACAAAACGTGGAAGTGGAATTGAGAATGCCTAAAGTACCGACGCCGTCTCCAGAGCAACCGGAAGTAGAACCACCACCCCCTCGAAAGGTTGACTTTACGTGGGAGAAAGATTGTATCCAAGAGAAGGAAATATCAAAAAAAGAAGCAAAAAGAGAGAAAAACAAGCGAAACAAATAATTTAGTATGTTTGCATCTTGAAGGGAATATTTAAAGTGCGTGGAAGAATAATTGAAAAAAAAGTTTTGCTGTTTGTGTAATAAAGTTTACTTAAAGGAGAAATGATAGTGTATTTATATACAATATACAGTAATATTCAGTAATAATGTTAATTAGAGCAGTTTGTTTATTGATATTTGATAATTCTAATGTATTAAGTATCACATTCAGAGAGATTCTAATCAAATTCCTTCTATACTAAATAACAAGCAAGAAATTAATAAAATTAAAGACTTGTCATTGAGAACGTACAAAATTTCTGTCTTAATCCTGCTCGCTTTTTCAACGAGTCTAATCTTTTCAGACATCCTTCCGTTTTGTAATACTTTATTTATAAAAGAACACAGATCGTAAAATCACGTTGAAAACTATGTATATCTTTTGTATTACAAGATCAAAGTTCCAATGTTATCACAAAAATCCCCAAATCCCTGTATCGTTGTAAAATTCTGAGAATTCCAACACCATTCACTTCCAACAAAATACAAAAGTTCGTTACCCCTCTGGGAAGCTTTTCAGAAAGTGGCAGAATACCAAATACCAAATTATGTCATTGACAATAGTCACAGATGAGAAAAGGAGTGAGAGGCAATTACGAAGATGGTCGCAATGTTGGTTGGAACGATGTGTTATATGTATATATATATATATATATATATATATGTATGTACATGTAAACTACAATGAGGTCTCAGGGGAGGCGTCGCGCCATCAATCGTCCTCATTGACGATTTTTCGTCCTCACCGACGAGCCACGACCCTGTTCGAGAAAGGAAAGCGTCGAGGACGATTCATCCGATCGTAACGAAGCAATTTTCCACGGATGATTCCGATGGTGGATGAACGAGGAACCAACGAGAAAGACACGCTGACTCGTGCACTTTTACGCATCGCGTAAAGGACGTACCTCTTCGGACCATTTTCGCGATTTTCATTGAAAGAACTTGGTATTTCATTCAGTTGCCATAATGGCGGTGTACCTGCGAATTGCGTGGTGATCCTTTAACTGTCGACGAGGCAATATTGAGATTTCTCCGAGGTTTTCTTTTTAGCTTTTCGATGGCAGCTCTGGAACAATGATGGCCACATTTTGCCAATTATTTTCTCGAAGCGAGCGCCATTAAATTATTTTAACGACGAAAACGTGTTTGTAAATAATAAACATAGGAAGGGCGTTAGGAAAAGACTTTTTTCTTTAAATTGTAAAAGAAAACCAATTAGAGGAGAGTAAATGAAAGTGAGGTATTTTTGAATAAAAGAAAACTCTAAGTAGAAAATTATTCTTTCAAATTGTAAAAGAAAATAAGTGAGAGAAGAGTAGAGTACTCAAATAAAAAAAAAAATCTTAAATAGAAAATTGCTCTTTCGTCAAATTGTAAATGAAAAATTAATCGATGAAGAGTAGAAGTAAAGTAAAAGTAAATAATAATAAATAACATTATTATTAGTAAATGATAACCAACAACGGTAAATAGTAAATAATAATAATAGTAAACAAAAATAAATGAAACAATTGAAAAAATAGTAGACGTAAATAATAATCGCGAAAGTTTTTAAAATAAAAGAAAATTCTGAGTAGAAAATTGTTCTCTCCTCAAATTGTAGAGGAGAACTAATCGGAGATGAGCAAAGAAAAAAAAAAGAAATTCTTTTCATAATAAAAAATTGCTCTTTCCTTAAATTGTAAAGAGAGAAAGAAATCAATCAGAGAACAGTAGGAGGGGTAAATAATAAAATCATTGTTGGGTGTTCATAATCGTGATTGTCGCGGAGTGTCGTAAAAGTGTCTCTCTCTCTCTCTCTCTCTCTCTCTCTCTGTGTGGTCGACTGGTTCTGACAAAAGTTCTGGCCAATAAATTAGGCGGACAACCAGAAGGACGTGCAGTCGTGATGTACGAAAAATAGCGTGACACGCATGATCGCGGTGGTAGGTGGAAAGGCCAGACGTCTTTTCCAGCGTGGATCGTTGGTAAAGAAAAGTCTGCGGTCGCCGATGAATGGGACGACAAGTGACCAAGATATTATACGCGGGACGAATCTCTTCAGCTTCAGATAGAAAAGAGTCTCTCTTGTCGAGGGGAGGGGAGGATGGTTCACGGTGAAAGGAACAGTCATTCGAGAAATCTCAACACACACGAACTGAATGAAATTTTCGCACGGTTTTTACTACGGTGAGTTTAAGAGTCTTTTGGGAGACGTGCATTGATCGTTACCGATATCATATTGTGTTACGCGATCGTTCGATTATATTGAGAAGAATTATAATGTAATTCTCGAGAGGATTTGACGAATTTATTAAGTAGAGATTTGGCTGGAGGTAAATTTTTATACGAAAGATTCTGTGTTCTTCCAAATGTGTTAATTTAGAATAATATGAGAAGAGATAGATTTTTATTAGAAATAGATATTTATGCTATAACAGTTGTTATAATATATTTTTTATGATATTTATAATTTATATATTTTTATATTCATTCGATTAACAAAAATATAAAAAATTCCAAAATTCACTGGTTCCAATTTCTAATGGCTCGTGCTGATTGTCCAGCGAAATCCTCAATGATCAAGTATCAGTGTTCACACGCTCAAGTCTCTCAATCCTCCAATTCACAAAAATACAAAGCAAAAGTTAAGAAAATGAAAATTCCAAAATTCACGAATTCGTTTCTCTTGTGTCTACTGATTTACGCGAGTTGAACACGTTGCTTGAAGCTTTAGCTCCAAAGTCTCTTTGTACCGTTGAACCAACACTCCAACTTTCATTCGTTCAGTTACGCCCGTAATCCTCGGAGGCACCTTCGATCGTTTCATTTTTCATCGAACGTATCCCTCCCTCCCAACGATATCCACCATGTTACGCTGAAATATCGTCTTCATTCTAGCGTCTCCAATTGTCCGCCGGTGCTCGTGTTTTTTTTTTTCTTCCTCTTAATTCCTTGACACCAGAAACGGGGCATTTGTGGGCGGGTGGCTATTCCCGACGTCTGGAAAAAGAGTGAATGGAGCGAGCGGAATCCGAAGGCCCATTCAGACGAGTGGCACCTGACTTCTTCGATCGTGAGAATCGGTTCGGAGATTTTTCGGGATCGATTTGACGTCACGATGGAGAAAAAAGAAAAAAAAAAAAAAAAAAACGAGGGAAACCAGGAGGTATCCGTGGCTCCTTTGAGTCGTCGAGTGGAAAAATGGTTGTACAAGATAGATCGTGAAAGAAAGAGAGAGAGAGAGAAGGAGAGTAATTTGGTAGAAGAGATTCTTCACGGTGGTCGAAGACTTCTCTATCAAAATCTTTTGTCGTCTTTATCAAGGAACTTTTATTCAATTTATTATTATCGTTCGAACTTTAAATTTCTGTGGAAATTTTCCATATTGTTTGTAGTTATTATTAAGGGAGGATTTCTTGGGAATGAAACGTCACACAATATTCGAAGGTTTCGTGGATTTTACCAAATCTTGACCGAGATGTTGTAATTTTTATAGAAAATATGTATCATTGTAGATCTAAATATTGGACGAGAACGATTCAGGTTTTTAAGGTAGTGAATTTGATAATAAGTTCACAGGTTTTTTTAAATTGTAGAAGAATATATACTTGTTAAGTACGTAATGTATAACATATGTTTATATTATATTATATATTATATGTAACATCAGTATAATATTAATTAATTATAGTATTAATATTATATGTAATATCAATATAATATTACAAATATAATAAATATGCATGTACTATAAGTACATAATACATTTAATAAGTACATAAATAAGTACATAATACATTTATTGAAAGTTTACGATCAGCACGAAATCTTTTAGAGAACAAGTTTCAAGGACCAATCAAAAGCTGGACCCTCATTAACTTTTACTGTTAAATAAATAGTTAACTGTCATAAATTACTTACGAGTCACCAGCAAAGTATTATACCAAACTTTGAAACTTGACACTGAACGATCATCGTCGTTCACAAAGCAAGGATGCGACAGGACTGTGCAAATAGGTACAACCGAGAGGATTATTGGTAATTATATACTAAACGTCAACTCTTAGCCGGTTTCCGGTGAAAAGTCATTCGCTATGAAAAATGGATCAATGGCCAAATATTAAAACGGTCACGCCCAGAAAAGGGGCGCGATCGGCACCTGTCGTAAAGAAAATCCTCACGGGGATCTACCTGGCTCATGGCTAATTTTCTGAAAGCCATTTCAAGCTTCTGAAAGCTAAAAGTTATAAAGGCAAGGCAATAGTAAAGTAGAAAACTCTTCGAGTTAGGGAATTACCTAATTAGTATTTACTGTATGCCTGGAAGTATATTTCTATTAAAATTTTATTACGCTTGGAAGAATATTCTATTAAAATTTTATTATAAAGAAAAGAAGGAAATTGTCATCTTAAAAAATTGCGAGTAACGAGTTATACTGTTGCAATTCACGTGGAGAAAATACTCACGGAAATACTCACGAAGAAAATAGAGTTTAAACGCAGTTTCGAAGAATACTATTCCAACTATCACTTCAAGTAATAAATAAATAAATAAATAACAACAAATAAATAAATAATAATAAATAAATTTCCATTTATACGAAATTTCTGAAAAGAAATTTCAATTAATCCTTCGCGAATTACTCACTTTCGTAATTCACGTGAAACAAACGGAATCAAAAAATACTGATTAAGAAAATAAAGACTTGATATTGAAATAGGTTTTTATCTCAGAAAGTTTCGAAGAATAACTTTCTTCCAATAACTATTCTATCTAATAAATTTCTATTTCCATTAAAAAAAAAAAAAAAAAAGAATTACGATTCCAAAAAAGATCTCGAATAAAAATTTCAAATGGTAAAGACATTTCTATAAGAAAAAAAAAAAAAGAAAGAAAAAATGAGACAGAAATCTGTAAAAGAGTGAAAAATAACAGGGAGGAGGGTTCATAATCGCGATTGTCGTGCGAGTTCATAAAAATGTCGTTCTCTCTGTGTGGTCTACTAGTCTAACAAAGGCCCTCGATAAATTAGACGAGCCACGAAAAAAAGACGATGCGCCCGATTTATACGAGAAATAGCGTGACACGTATGAACACATGGTGGTAGGTGGAAAAGTATACGTCTCCCCAAGAGGGAATCGGTCGCAAAAGAAAGATTCTGCGGTCACCGAGATGAATAGAACAAGTGACCAAGACATTATATTTCGTAGGGCGAAATCGTTTCTGAAGATAGAAAAGAGTCTTCTATCGTCGTGGAAAACAGCGTTCGGCATCAAGCATTGGTAATATTTCACGAGGAGATGTTATAATCGAGGATTTTCGCACGATCGGTCGTGCAGAAAAAATGGCGATAAGTCTCTAAGGTATTAAGTAATACATAATTGATGGGAATTGAAACAAGAAACATTACAATTGTTCAAGAATCCAGCAGCGTATGTTAGATTCGTAAGGACAATTTTGGCGACATTACAAAAAAAAAGTAAAGTAAAGTTGACTATTGAGTGTTGATTTTTAAATACGAAATTGTTTAAATCGTGCAGACAAAATGGCAGTAAGTACCTCAGGCATTATTAAGGCATTATTAAAAAATATTTCTCAGGTATTGTTGAGAAATAAAAATCATTAAAAAATAATAGAGAGAATTGAAACGAGAAAAATTTCAAGTTAAGAATTCAACAGTGTATGTCAGATTCGTAAGAATAATTTTCACGCGATATTGCGAGAAAGTAAATGTTGACTATTCGTGTTGAATTTTAAATGTCGAATTGATTAAGTGAAGAGTTGCGTACACGTTAACATAATTAGTAATAGATATATAACATGTATAACTACATACGTTGTGTGTCGTGTTGTAATTGTCTAAATATTCAAAATTCACTTCCCAAGACATTACATTCTCTTCTGACCTTCTAATTTCTTAAATAAATCAATTGCAGCATCGTGAAAGCAAAGGCAATTGCACGTATATCACGTATCAATTAGATATCATTATAAAATCGCTTGTAGATGCATTGAATGAAAGATTTAGTTTGATCAATTCTTTTTCCGATTCATTGCAATTAAAATTAATATAACAAACTGTTAATTCTATTAATAATTTCTGGTACTAAAAATTACTAATTTCATGTTTATCCAAAAATATTCTATACATATATACTAATTATATACTATAATATTGTATACTTGTATATAATAAAGTATATTATATATATACTTTATATATTTATATACTATAATATTCTTATATTATAATCTTATATACTATAATATTCTTATACTATAATCTTACATAATATAATTATATACTATAATTTTATATACTTATATATTATAATATTCTTATACTATAATTTTATATACTTATATATTATAATATTCTTATACTATAATATTCTATACTTATATACTGTATACTTGAATCATTGTAATTTGATAATTTGAATAATAATAATAATAATAATCACATTATCAGATAACAGGAATAACAATATTAACGTTGACGAAAATATTCGTACGTTATTGAAGAATCTGAAATCTGATTTGACTGTTCCAGTATCGATTGAAAACTCTTTCAACAGTAAAATTCCCATGTTTGTGTCTGCCCGCCGCACACGGGGCATCGATCCTCCGTTTCATTCGAGAATAAATAAATAAATAAATAAATAGCGAAAATCTATCCGGCATAATAGGCATAATAGATAAATAAATCGACGCATGGCAGGTAGTGTGGAAAAGGTGCGATATCTCCTCGGGTGGTCCGCGTCTATTTCACTCGGGACCGCAACGAAAAATCACCGACACGTCCAGTGAAACGTAATATCATCATCATATGTATGTATATATATATATATATCTGGTGGCACAGATGCGTCGCCACGGGGATACGTGCGTTTTCGTTTTTATATTGCGGTTACCGCGGCCATTGTTGCTTGGCCTCGACGAAAGAAATGGCTGGAGAACCCCCACAGAGAGGAGGTCTCGCGTCACCGCGGGGTTGGATCACTCGTTTGCTACCCCTGTCGACAGCTACCGTAATCTGTACACGCTTCCTGCGTAGATTTCTCACTTGGCCCTTCGTCTCTCTTGCCACCCCTCTTCCGGGATCATTACCTGCGTGATACAGAGTCCAACGTGAACGAGGATCTGGGACAAATTGAGCCGCTTCTTTTGGAACGAGTTCGACGAGGTTCGTTAGGGAGATGGCTGGCTGTTCTGGGGTGAATTTTAGCGTTATTATCAAGGGCGAGACATTTGGAAGATCTCGGTCAACTTTCTCTCAAACGAGCGTCTCTCTTTTGAGAGAGAATCAAAATCATCAACTTCATCTTTTGTTAGTCTGTTGGCTTCGTTACGTAAGAGGCAAGATTAATGTTTGATAAAAAAAAAAGAAAAAAAGAAAAGAACGAACGATTCGTAAATTCCTATGTTTTGTTATTAATACTTTCATTATTGTCGTTTCTTTCTTTTTCATTAATTTTGTAGTTTGTTAAGGAAATGGCTTTAAATTCAATTGAAATTCAAACGTGATTTTCTCATAATGTTTAAAATTCGTAAAAAGAGGATTTTTAAGAATATATAATAGAAAGATTACGGATTTATTTTAGTAGGAAGCGAATTTTTGGCCCACCCTATATAAAATTGATCAGTAAAACTTCTGTTTCAGTTATTAAAACATCCTTAATTTGGAGTCTTTTGGAAAAATGATATTTACATTTTTTTTTTCTTTTAACAATTTAAATGTGTATTTATTTGTATTTATTTAAAAATTCAATACAACATGGAATTTCTATGCCCACCCAATTTTTACACCCAAATAATAATCTAAGAATTCCACACGATCGCATTCGAGTCAATCGTTCGTCATCTATTTCCGAAGCAGACACAGCTGCAACGTCAGCGCAGTATCAATTGACAGACGTCTCGAAATTCACGATTCGTCTCAACACGTCATCATCATCGCCATTGTCAAAAATTCTCGAATTCGAGTCTGATCATCCCTATCATGTTGGAACCACTGATCGTACTGACAGTATTGAACTGTTTCTTCATGTTCAGCTCCACGGTGACAACCTGTGCATTGTGGTAATCGAAATTTTCACCATGCGTTCTCACTATCTCCGTTTTCACTATCTATCTCCTCGTACATCCTTCGTATTCGACAGGTGGCAGTATCGAACTCATCGTTGCTGCTTCAAGAAAGATCCTCTGAGTGCTAAATACAATTTGTCCAAGTCGAAGAACAACAACAACAACAACAACAACAACAATAACTCGTCGAAAAAGACCGTACACTTAAAACACGATAACGGTGCGAATCTTGTCACTCGTAGTAAATCGAATTCGACGGTGAACCGAGAGAGCAAGAGCAGGAGGAGTTCGAAACAGAAATCGAAATCGAATGCGAGACATCAGTCGAGGAGCAAGACACCCAGCGACGAACGACTGCCGTCCATGTAAAGAACTTCTCTTGGAATTTTATGTTTTGTTTTCGATCAGTTTGAAATTTTTTTCTCTTCTCTGAAAGTCTGTTTGAATTCTTTAGAAATTCAGTGCGAATTTGTGCTTTCAACATATTTAGAGAAGGGATGACAATTGTTTGAAGAGGAAGAAGATTGAAGAATTTTTATAAAATTTATTTTGTACATGATCTGACTAATTTTCTAATTTTGGTAAAGTTTGGTAGATTTGAAGAAAATTCTCCAACCCGGTTGAAAATATTTCTGATGCTCTTCGACCTAAATAACTAAAAAAAGTATTTAAAAGATAAATAATAATACTATTATATCTTAAATAATTTATATTATTTAAAAAAATTATATTTATATTATTTATATTTTAAAATATTTTAAAATTATATTTATATTTTTTTATTTTATATTATTCAAAATATACATTATTATTTATCTGTAGATACTTCTAGGTCGTTATTTATATTTTAAAATATTTTGAAATTATATTTGTATTTTTTATTTTATATTATTTAAAATATGATACATTATTATTTATCTGTAGATACTCTTAGTTAGGTCGTTATTTATATTTTAAAATATTTTAAAATTATATTTATATTTTTTTATTTTATATTATTTAAAATATGGTACATTATTATTTATCTGTAGCTACTTTTAGTTAGGTTGTTATTTATATTTTAAAATATTTTAAAATTATATTTATATTTTTTTATTTTATATTATTTAAAATATGATACATTATTATTTATCTGTAGATACTTTTAGTTAGGTCGAAGGGCATCAGAAATATTTTTCACCAGATTGAAGAGTTTTCTTCAAATCTACCAAATTTTGCTAAAATTAGAAAATTCTCGCCATTTCTAAGATCATTATCGTCACATTTCGCAAACGACAAGAAAAGAAAGAAATGTACGATTGGTTCATACGTTTCAGAGACATGATGGAAAGTTGGGATCTCGAGAACAGAACGAGAATGTCAGAGGCGTCGCAGACTGCAAACGGAGACCCGAAATCGGCGATGGTGATGGAATACTCGACCATGCAGAAGATCGTCCAGATTATAGACAATGACACGGACCTTGCTGCGACGAAAATGGCCATGAGGGATCTTGGTGGTAGACGAAAAGCCGAGGAAAGGAAAGACTCCATGATCGAGTCGCAATTTGAGCCTCAACCTGTGTCTGACTACACACCAGGAGTGATGTAATCGAATTTTCAGAAATAAATTTAACAGATTTCTAACAAATGATCTTCAGTTTACATTTTATTTACAATTACGAGCGTATAATCTGCGTTCATAGTTTATCTCTATGTCATCCATTTGGAAAAAATATTTAGTTTCAACGAGTCTTCCAAGTTTTATATATGATACATGGTGGGCTAAAAATCACTTCCTATTAAAAATCCGCAATCTTTCTATCATATATTTTTTGAAATTTTTTTTTTACAGATTATTTCTTCTGAAATGAAAAAATTACGTCAGAACTTGGATTTAAAATTGGTTTCTTCTTATACTTTATTAAAAAGTATAGGTGAGAAGAAACTTTTGGCTCACTTTTTTTGGTACAACGTGAAAAATTGATCATTCCTCTTTGGATAAATTTGGTTTCAGTTTTGTAAATCGTCCGATGGATCCTCTGTTATTGACACTCGATATTTACAATTTTCTTCAATATTGTTCAAGGCAGTGTTCATTCGGCGAGACGTATGGCGAACGAGAATTTCCGTGGAGCTCAAACAACACTGAACAATTTGACAAATCTTTGTTCCCGAAATCTTCTTTTTTCTCGATTCTTTCCGATCGCGAAACTCGCTGGAATCCAGTTCTTTCAGGCTGACAAAAATTTGGAAAGTTATAACACGATGCTCGTTAACGTTCAATTTTAGAGAACTTAAGCGACAGTTTTGTTACCAGTTTGAAAACAGAGAGAACCAGATGCAGGCTATGCAAATGGTGTTACATACAGTGAGACAATCGAACATTTCGTCAGTCGTCTCGGTGGTTTCACTCGGTCCGTGACATTTTCGTCGAAATTTAAAGGTTCGCGAGACCTGCGACCGGGGAATCAATGAAACACGGCAAACTTCCGGCGCTCAGATAATCGTTTCTATCTCGAACTCGATGGTTTTCATATGTTCGAGGAATCTTTTTAAGAATTAAAGGAGTCATTCTAAATTTTCAAGATTATTTTTCTAATTGTAATGTTATTGAATAAAGTTTGAAGGAACAAATCAGAAAGAATTTTACCAATATTTAATTATTCTACATTCTCAAGAATGATCTTTCTTTTTTATTACAGTGAAGTTTTATAAATTTTTGAAATTAAAATATTTAGAAAATTCCAGCGGAATTATTTTTAATTAAGATTTTGTAAATTTTTGAGAATTTTAACGGTAAGATGTTCTATGGAACAAGTCAGAAAAGTTTAATTGTAGTATTTAATTATTCTAAATTCCCAAAAATGATTATTTTCCCTAGTAATTGTAGTACTGTTAAATAAAATTTTAAGAGTTTGAAGTATTTTGAAGAAAAGAGAAACTCTTACGAGACTCTTACAGAGTTCCAGAAAAATGTAAAAGTTCTTCAATTAGTTCTTTTAACCATTCAAGACACGAAAACCGATCACGCATCAATGGAATTCGTGTACTCTGAACTTTAAAAGAGAAAATTCAGAGTCTAATCTCTTGAGCCGTGTTGCTCCATCACGTTTTTCATTTACAATAGTGGGGAACAACGTGGGTCAGACTAGAGGAATGGCTCTTCTTCATACGGATATTGCAGTATCTCTCCGACTTCCACGGGTTACACACACAATTTAATAGAAATTTGGGATTTTGTATTGAAGCACCATTTGTGACATTTTTTTCCACAAAAAATTCCGTGTTGACCCGATAATTTCTTCGTGAAACTTTTTATCCCATTGCGGAGATTTTGGTAAGTAAAGTGAACAAAGTACTTTTTAATATCTGTAAGGTTTTAATTTGTATTTGTATTTTCATTTGTAATTTTACCATGGATAATAGATATTTATTTGTTAATTTATTGACGAGTAATTAAATTATAAGAAAAATAATAATTCATCAAGATAAAAAAAAATTGTGCTTCAATTATGGCTATAAGAACAACGTTAGAACAATTAGTTACACGTTGTATGTGATTTGAAATAAAATTAAAATTAATGATTTGTTCTGAAAAAGATGTGACATTGTCTCGTCAAATTAACACGCTAGCAATTAGTTTACGTCTTATTTCTTGATATTAGCATATTAGCATATTAGCGACCAGACTCAAAGAGCTATGAGATAAAAAATATGAAATCGATGTAGCAATATATTTTAATAATCGTTTCTAATTTTTAGAGAAGTTAGAACATATATATACATGAATTGATTGAATACTTTTCGAGTGAGAAATCATTCACTTTCGATATCAACAGAACTTATATTCTCCACTCTAACTACTGATTTAACTTAATTATTATTGATCTAAATTAATCATTAATTAACATTAGAATAACCAAGTTAAAAATAGATTTTCTTTTTCTACAACTGCTTAAAAAATTTAATCAAAATTAATATTGATTTCTGTTGATTCTGACGGAGACGTAGCTATTTATTGTAATTGCTATTGTTAGACTGCGGATTTTTATATATTTATGATGAAAAATTTGAAAATACAAAAATACATACAATATGCACGTAATATGCAAAAATATATAAAATATTCAAACGCTATTAATTATAACACCATGTAAAAGAAACAAATTTTTATTCAGCTCCCATTTCTTCTATTTAGCTTCAATGATATTCAGGAAAATTTGAAAATGTCTGAAAATTGGCAGTCTGATTATCATTTGAATTATAATGATTGATATGTAGAATATTTTGATACGAATATTTGAATATTTTTTATTAAATATTTTGATATTTTACGAAAAGACACATAGAATATATTTTTGCCGATTCAGTAAAAATCGATTAGCTCCAGAGAACGTATTATGTAATCGCGGGTGCGAAATCACTTTTCTGTCACCTCTTCTATCCACTCGAAATGGAATTTTGGATCGGAACCAACAGAACCAGAAACGAATTCGACGGACGAAAGGAATCCTTCGCCGAGAACTTATTTACAATATCAATAAACGAGGATGTACGGAACGGACGCAGAAACAGCATTTAAATGAAAAAGAACAACGCAGAGATTTAAAAAACGCAACTCTAAACTGCGTAACTAAAATTTTAATAAAACATACGTACGAACGTAACGCGTAGAAATATTAGTTTCAACATCCAGTGAATATCATTTGCTTAAAAGTGAACGACGAGAAACAAAAAAATATAAAAGAGACGGAGTACGAATGGATAAAGAGTCACGAGCTGTAAAATGAAAATTGAGCGAGGAGAAATGAAAGAGAAAAGTAGAAACGAGACACACCGGAGGAAAACACTTCAGAGAAGATAAATAAAACGCTTCGATTTGTCGATCGAAATCTGCACCTTCGATTCCCTTCTTTCTATTGTTTACGCATCGTTCGCGCTTTCACCTCGACTGATTTACGAGTATTTCGGCCGATATTCGCGCCGATTTAATCAATTTCGCTCACGTTCAATGCGATCTTCGACGACGCGAAGCTTTCTCCGATCGAGTTACGAAAAGAAAAAAAAGAAAGAAATGGCTACACCCAAGATTCGGCGATGATGCAACTCACCGATTCTAATTCCAATCACGTCGAATTTCTTTTTTTCTCTCTTGCTCTTTTCTTTTTTTTTTTTCCTCCAAACGATCGTTCCGTCTCCGAGGTTCGATAGTTTCTGACGAGGTTTCTCACTTACAAATTTCGTAGTCGAAACACGCGTGTGCTTGGCCCTGTTTTTTAATTTCTGTTTCTCACGTCTTGATTTCGATGTTCGTAATAGCAAAACACATATAGAGATAAAGAGATAACGGCATTTTGAAAATATTAAAAATGTTTTCCTTTGATTTTAACGGTTTAAAGAAAGATAAAGTGAAGATAAAAAGAGAAAGTTTGTAAAATTGTTTAATCCTCGTTCAAGATTTTCTTGTCATTCATTAATACAAAACGTTAGAACGATCAAACCAATATATATAACAGATTTTGCATTTTCTTCTGAAAATTGCTTAAAACCGATATTTAAAAGATAAAAGATTTTTTTGTCAAAGTTAGTATTGATTTGTATAAATCCAGTTATTTTGATTATTATCATTTGAATCACAACATATACAAATATCATAAAATTATGCAAATGATGCAGTTACACGATGATACATAAATAACTATAAAATTATACATCATGTGTTATTATTTTAATTATGAATTACATATGAATATTTTATTATGTATTAGAATGTCTTATTAGAATATCTTATTATCTTATTAGAATACCTTATTATCTTATTAAAAACCGGTTGTTAATTTCTGGTGTTAAAGTACTAGAAAGATTTTAGAATCACTTAAAATAATATTTAGACAGAAGGAAATGAAAATCTTACAATTTTTAGTTAGTATATAATATACGATAGACCTGATACATTCAAAATTTAATGAGAATGTAGAATTAAAAAAAAAAAATCCCAGAACTCTGTACTGTTTGCGAGCAACATCCTCTCGAATCGACACAGTCATTCATTTTTCAATCATTGCGACACGATTACGCTAATTGAATGTCTCAGTCGAGGGCCAGATCCATTAACGAGAAAATCCGTGAGGATTCTTAGTTCCACTATAACGTACCGGCATCGTTATAATAATTAAAAGCCTGTCAAACGCTACTCTATAGTCTTCGACAAAAATACGAGATTTCAATTTTTCAAGGAACACAAAGGAAGGCCAAGAAACACACGGTTACGTGAGTTCTACACAATTGTTTCGCAAGTACGCGCTTTACTGTCGAAAGAGCGCGACGAGTGTCAATATCGATTAGCAACGCAGTTGTTCCTGCCGATAAACCGTTTCCTCCGCGGAGATCGACAGATAATATTCCGTGAAATTCATATACGTAACTGCGTTTCAATGCGTTATTCGACGTTCGAGAGTATAATGCGTCCAAGGGTCGAGATCTCGACGAATGAAAGAAATCACTGTTGCGTTGCAGCGCGTTGCGATGACGTTGCTACCACCTACTGCAGAACAGCTGAAGCGGATGAACGAGGCGGTCCCGACGGATCCGGTAGTGAGGAAGCGCGACGTGCTCGCCATTCGCGAGTGGCTGTCGAAACAGCCTCATCTGCCTAATCACATAGGTATATTATATTTTAATGGATTGGATAAAGTGAGAGACAATGTTATATTATGTTTCAATTAATTGAATGAAGTGAGAGGGTATATTATATCAATTATCTGAATTAATTGAATAAAAGAGAGTATATTATATTATTAGAAAAGGTGAAGAGAGTATATTATATTATATTTTAACTAATTGAATAAAGTGAGAGGGTATATTGTATTAATTATCTGAATTAATTGAAAAAAAGAGAGTATATTATATTGTTAGAAAAGGTGAAGAAAGTATATTATATTATATTTTAATTAATTGAATATTAGTATATTATATTAATTATCTGAATGAATTGAAAAAAAGGGAGTATATTATATTCTTAGAAAAAGTGAAGAAAGTATACTATAGTTTAATGAACTGAATAAAGTAAAAGGCTAACTTATATTAATTATATTAGCAATTATATAGGAATTATATTAATTATTTGAATTAATTAATTTGAATTAAAGTATATTATATTATATTTTAATGAACTAAATAAAATAAAAGGGTATATTATATTAATTATTTGAATTACTCGAATAAAAGAGAGTATATTATATTATTAGAAAAGGTAAAGAGAATATATTATGTTATATTTTAATTAACTGAACAAAGTGAGAAAAAAATGGGCTTCAAACAGTAAAAGATAATACAGAAATATAGAAATATAACAGATTCTGAACAGTTTAATTTAACGCCCCGCGTTATTTACGTATCGAACGAAATTTTATATTTTTATATTTTGTTTCCTTTTTTTATTTGAATTCGAACAATTTCAACTTGAGAATAACTTCATCGCAGACGACGCGAGGATCGAAAGATTCCTATTTGGTTGCAAGAATAGCATAGAGCGATGCAAGATGATTCTAGAGAGATATTTCAGCGTGCGTACCGCGATCCCGGAATTCTTCGCGGTTCGAGACCCCCTCGCACGTGAAATCCAAGAATGCTGCGAAACGATGTAACTATTCAATCACTTAATCTTCCAATAACTTCTAACTAATCGAATTTTTTTCAATATTATTTCTAAACTATCGTTAGCCATTATTTCGTTTTGCCATCGCTAACTGACGAAGGACATCGCGTGACCATTTTGCGGCTAAGAAACACCGGGATAGAGAAGTTTTCCATTCAAGCCATCTCGAGAAGGATTCTCATGGTTCTCGATACTCGTCTGATGGAAGAACAGTGTTTGTCAAATATCATGGTCATCGACCTCGAGGTATTTATCATCAATATCATACGTTAAGAGCACCCATAAGTGATGTCGTTTTTTTTTTTCAAATTTAACAAACATTGCCATCTAGTGACTTATAATAATTTGACTTATTATAACATAATCTGTATTCCAGTTAAATATATTTACTGTGCTTATTGTTATATATAGATTGAAACTTTATTAACTCTTAAATTAAATAAAATTTTGCACAGTAATAAAATAAAATAAAATAAAATTTTGTACAGTATCAAAAAATGATATTACTTATGGGTACAACCTAATACAACACCAGACGTATACATCCATTATAATTATCAGCAAATTATTAAAAAAATGGAAGAATCCGAGCTGTTAGCTAGATTTAAATACAGTGTACGTATTTCTTAGCACAGGGTACATTGGAATATTTTTTTTTTTCTTATTTTTTCATGAACCTGCTTGTACATGTTATGTACTCCTGTGTAACATAATATTGTAACAAATATTTAATTTAATGCTCATTCGTCCCTTACTTTGTGCACAATCTTCCAGATGTTATTTCAACAATACCAAATTTCGAAATTATATACAAACGAAATTAACAGTTGATCTCATTTGCTATTGCCATTTGAATTTATAAAAATCTGATCTTAATATAATTAATATTATTAATATATAATATAATATTATTAATATAAACCTCTGGGAGTTATCAAAAAGTCTAAGGTCGAAAGGATCAAATCAATATCATACATTTCATTTTATTTATATCAAACTTCTGTACCTCAGGGATTCAGCGTGGTACATTTCACAAAATGCAGCCCGACGCAGAGTATTGTCCGCAAGTCGATGCTGGCGGTGCAAGACAGCATGCCAATGAGATTGCACAGAGTCCACTTCCTTCACGCGCCTGCCTTTATCGAGAGTATCCTCAATATATTCTATCCTCTGCTAAAGGATCGACTCGTTCAGAAGGTAGCCAATCGTGAAACGCTAATTGAAATACCACAGGTTGGAAATTTCGTTTCGTAATATTAATGCAAGTGCGAATTCTTCGTTTAAGTTTTGCATTCACACTGGCGGCGGCGAGGAGCTGCACACCTACATGGACAAAGATATACTCCCAAACGAGTGGGGTGGGAAAGCTGGCACTCTCGATGAATTGAATGGTTCCTGGAAATTTTCAATTCTTTCTTTATTTCTTTGTTTTAATTACAATCGTTTCGTTTTTTTTTCTGTTTTTTTTTTTTTTTTTAATCGAATAACACTTTTAGACGCGTGGAAGAAGAAAATCGAAAAGAACAGGGATTGGTTCTTGCGAGAGGAGAAGCTCAGCCGGACAAACGAGAAAGCCCGACTCCCGGAAGCTAAGACGAAACTTCTGGCGGAACTGGACGGATTACAGGGATCTTTTAGACAATTAAACATCGATTGAGACCTCCTGAAAATTCGAAGAAATTCTTTCTATAAAATTACCTGTTAGTTTGTGTTTTATTTTTGTAAAATGTTGTATTTAAGATTATACGTTTAACGTTTACGAGGAAAAAGCTAGACCTCCGGAAACGAAATTAGATGGACTACAATTAAACATCGACCTTTTGAATCGATAAAATTACATTAGTTTGTTTGTATTTTACTTTTAATAGAATTTCATGCTGTTTTCAACACTCGTACTCGGGAGTAATTTGAAACTTGTAATTTTATGAGAAACGTTTCACGAGTCCCAACTTAGATAGCGCCACGGAACGTTTCCGAACTCCGGAACACGTTCCAGTGGATATACTCTTGTTCAAATAGAGACTAACATTGATTTTTTAATCGTATGATTTAATCATGCGTTGTTTCATTATTTTGTAATTTTTGTGAGGTGTTGATAAGTAAACTAACTTTTTCTTTTTTTACTTTAAGTATTTATTGTTGGTGCTTCATTCCTTCCTAAAAAATTCATCCTAGATTTCAATTCAGGAGAACAAAGTCGTTTCTGATGTATTTTAAAGATGCAATTCCAACAACAGAGATACAAAGTAGAAGTTCAATTACAATCTTCTTTTTTTTCAAATTGCCAATTACTGAGTGGCGCGTATTATTGCGAATGGCAGTAACATTGTTGCAACGATATTGGATGATAGCCCAATGCAGACAAGAGATTGCCAAGCGAAACGCAACTACTTGATGCGCACCAGAGAATCCGATGCAATTTCTCGAGGAGATTGTACAAAAACTGACGACACTACTGACACACATTTCAAATTTACCGTGTCCAATATTTGCCAAAAAAGAAGAAGAAAAAGTATTACGCGTCACCGATACAGAAAGATTCGAGGAATTTAATTAGGAACAATATACATTAATAATTTAAATTGAATCGCTTGGAACGAACATACTGCCGATCTGACACGACGACAGATATTCAGATATTAATCCGTTGCAACGTGCACCAAGTCGTTGCGCTCATCAGCCCATACACGATTTAAACTGTTACTTAACAATTGCACGACACAGCTCCAGACACTTAAGCCCGCCTCGTTCGGCGTCTGTGCCTTCTTTCGTGTTCGTTTAACCAACTTGATGAGCTAATGGTGGCCCAGCATCGAGGCACGGGACAACAGCAATGCAGAAATCCCTTTCGGTAGCAATCTTGCGGATTGTTTGCTCGTAGCTGAGCCACGAACGAGCGTGCCGTTCTGCGACGCGACAGAAAAACAGCCGTTATCAATTATCATGTGAAGGTGTAGCGTCGTTTACCGAACGCGGAGAACAGTTTGGTTTCCTGGGATCGACGGTGAAGAATCAGTCAACAAGCACGGATAACAGGTGAGTTATTTCGAATATAGAGAATATAGGAGATCTTAGAAACGTGATCTCTAAAACAGAAAGTAGAAGATATCTTCTTTGAAATATCAAAATAGAAAGATCTGAAAAAATATTCTACGTGTATTTTAGCTTAGTTCAGTGTATTTTTTCTGGCACGGAGAAACTAAAGGAAAAATTAGAAAATATCTTCTTGAAGATATATCAAGATATAGAAGTGTATTTCATGTGTATATCAGCTTAGCTTTTTTGAAGTCTTTCAATGAACTCTGTGCTTTAAATCTAACTCTGCCTTTTTAAGTTTCATGAAATAATTCTTGAATTATTTTAAATTAAATATTAACACTAAACTAACATGTCAAAATATAAAAGTATGTAAAAAAATACTACACGTGTATTCTATGTGTATATCAGCCTGGCTTTTTTGAAGTCTTCCAATGAACTCTGTGCTTTAAATCTAACTCTGACTTTTCAAGTTTCATCAAATATAACTTGAATTAAATATTAACACTAAACACGATAATTCAAAGGTTCATTGGTTATTGAGATGGACTCGACGTCACCGTTTCATTTCAATTACCAAGCATCGCCAATTCAGTCAGACTAAAGTAATCCATGATTGATAAAACTCGTTGAAATAAGTTTGTCAATTTGCATGTTGCGCAATCCGGGATCCATTCTTGCGTTTGCGAGAAAACGATCAGCGTTACTAATTTTCGAAGTGGCGTCTTGCATTACATAAGCATTATTATTCCAATTATACGGGCATGTGCGGCCTTAACGAGCTGGAACGGACAATTAATTAATCGATTAAATAGTGCCGTTTGAATGGATTGCGTAACGAAACGTTTCACGATGCGAGGACTTTACTAGTACTTATTGTCCTTCTAATCTCAGTTTGTTTAAGAGATTCAACTTAAGACGTAGTACTGCAGACAGATGTTCAAGTATTTCAAAGAAACTCAAACATCATAATCTTGAGTATATGCAGCCACGGTCCTCAAATATATAGTCAATCATATCGTTTTTTTATCATTGTGTTACGTAGCTCTCAAATTTTCAGTATCATTTCAATGAAAATGTAAACGAAGTGGAATACTACTCCAATCTTTCGTACAAGTTTCTCGCGAGACTTTTCGCCGCGTCGCACCGTGTCACGTGACAACTAGGTCTCCCTTCTTCTTTCTCTCCGTTTTCCAGTTCAAGCAACCTCAGCCACTCTCTCCTGTATTAAAATTCTCCAGCTCTGTCCATTTAGAGATAAATCGCCGAAGAAGCTCGCTCCATTGTCCAACTGCGTGTCTCCCTACATCCTCTCTTTCTTCCTCTCCTTCTGTCGAGGAGAACTGATTCCAGGGAAACATTCGGCATTCGGTCGAATTCCGAGAAAGATCTCCAGAATATCAAACGATCGGCAGAATTCTAAAACTGCAAATTGGCCCAAGGGCGATCGATTAGGGCGAACTACAATTAATTCGGCTAATTCAATGACGGTGACCGTGGTCGTTAGATATAACAACGTCCCTGTCCTGCCGCACTGTACAGGGGTGAATTGATTTTTCCTCGGCCCTGACGTCATCGCGAGCGGGGCTGGCATGCGCGTGAAACGCGGCGTCGCCAACCGCCCCCCGACGCGCTTTACATTTCCCTCGAAGTCTCTCGACTTCTGTTTTGCGTAACCCGCCGACTGATATCCCTTTATCGAAGTCTTACGATCTCGATGATCGTAAGGTAATCGCTCCTCTAACCCCTCTAATCCCCAACGAAACGACTGGCTCGTTGATACCAGCTTTCGATTGTCCCACGATACTTCCTGTACCTTTTTTTTTTTTAAGAAACAGAGAAAGAAAAAAAGATTCTGTTGTTTCTGCTTCGCACACAGGGATTCAGATCAATGGCGAAGAGACGAGGGAAGGAAAGAGTAAGAGGGCGGCGGCGGTTAATTTGTAATCGTCTTGCAAAGAGAGCTAAAGCTTCGAGGGAACTGAATTACTTGGAGAATGGTTTCATAGAAGCAAAGTTGGATTATTTACAGAGCACGGGGATCTATTTAGAATCTAAAGTCAAGCTTCTCCTTGTCAATTAATCATCTTGCTGAGAAATCAAGAATTCCAGATTCACAGACAGAGTCAAGTGTATAGAGTGTTCCAAGTATTTTGAAAGGTAATTTCCAAATGTTACAACTTAAATCGCCGTCGCGTCTAAATTTTCTCAAGTCCTGGCTGCTACGACGATTTGATCATCGGTTGACGTCCAAAAATCTCTCTTTCTCTCTCACGACGATACGTTACTAAACGGAGGAAGAGGCGAAGGGGTGGTAAACTAGGATGGCTCGTGGCTCGGGAACGAGGTAGGACGTGTCGGGGTTAGAGACGAGTTCATTCAGTATCGCGCGGTTGGTCGACTGCTGGTCGTTTCCTCTTGCTCGGACTCTCGTCAAAGCCTATAGTCCCCTCTTTCACTGCCTTTGTGATTCCCCCTTCCTGTTCGTCGTTCTGATTCCCTCTACCACCAGCTGATACCGCGGCGTTCGTTCGCGGAGCCACAGCGAGTTCGTCGTCGACGATCGAGCTGCTCGTGTACCTCTCTGGGCGAGTACACGTGCGTTGTCGGGACAACGGGACGCATTTCTAGGCGGCTTAACGGCAGTCTGGTTTCGCGACCGTGTTTTCTATTTCCATTTTATGGACGGAAGAAACCGTCGTCGAATAAATTGTGCAATTGGTTCTTCTGTCGGAATAAAGTTTCGTTGAGCAATACAGTGTACAGTTCTTTCATTTTCTTCTTCGAGCAATCCAAGTTCGTTCGTTTATCTTGGCTTTCGAGGTGTTCGGAGGCAAGACACTGTACGTACACGGATCAACGTTTCTCCTTCACACAGTATTTCACATCTCACATTCTCTGTAGTACTGACAATACAGACAGATAAAATAACGAGTTACCTTTTTTTTTTACCTTTAATCTTTCACACATTAACTTTACATCGCCAATAACAGTTAAGGGGTTATGAAAGATAACCAGATAATCCCTAATCCCGCCCTGCTCTCCGTCAGAACCTCGCGAAACGTTCCTCCGTCTCATCCTCAAAAATTAAAGAATGCCCGGCGGAACGAAATGTTCTGAGAGCTGCTGTCGCTGCAGACAGACTGTTACTGTCGAATGAATCGCCGATATCGGGAGAAACGTGAAACGTGACGGGCCTCGGAGCGAGGAGGACCGATCTAAATCCATGAGGGCTGTCCACCACGCTCGGCTGCCTCATATTCCTCCCCACTTCTTCGATTCGTCGCCAGGACGTCAGCTGGAACTTGCGTGGTGCGTCCTGGGTGTGCAGCGTGCCGCTGCAGCTTCTAGTCCATTGTCACGATCCGAAAGGCGATAGGGACACGCAGGAGGAAAAGGAGGAGAAATTCCCGGCTGTAAAAGAGTCATCGACTATCAGAGGCTGAGTAGCTCGTGCAAGCTCAGTGTCATCGAGCTTGCGTCTACGTAACCTCACTTCTCTGTCGTTCCGTTTCGTCTCGCCGAGAATCTCGTGAACGTTTTGGTGAAACGGCAACGTTTATGGACTCGTCTTCCATCAGTGGCGAAGACCGCTGCTCCGATTGCATCGTCGCTTGTGCTTTGTGAACTGAGACGTGATTTCGCGTGTTTTACGGCGTCTTCGTTTCGTCTACATAGCTCGTATACATACGTATACAATACGTATACATTGCGGACGTGGATGGTTTAGCCTGTTAAATGTCCTCGCGTTTCGATACCGTCTCTCGCTTGTTCTCGCGTTTCCAACGTGTTCGAGGGAACCGGCGTGAACCTTTTCATTAATTTGGACTGGACGGCCTCGTTGACGTCGTTCACAGTTTCTTCTGGCTCGGTTGGACCCGCAGTGAGTGCACCTCCGTGGATCTAGAATTCAAAAAGAACACTGCCAGATTCGAGAGTCGCTTGTCTGAGAAGTCAAAGTATCTTCCAAGTTGGTAAGTGATGCAGCTTAAACTTTCTGTTTGCGTCCCGATGACGCAAAACAGCGTCGTCAGTCTGTCGAACGTTAATCGTTAACTAATTGTACCTGCTGGTGGTTCGTGGAGATTTGGAAAAAGACTCTACACTCGATTCGGTGTTTCGTTTGCTGATGAAAACCGGTGTCCAAATGAAAACACACCGTGTTACGTGTCAACTGTATCAGTCGGCAATGCTCTCTGTGCTTCTTTGTCTAACCTTTGCTTTGACTTATGTAAGAGACTACACTGCGTGCAACCGATGTCCCTGGTGTAATGTATTGCTTCGAAGCGATCACACGTGGATTTTTCCTAGAGCGCGTCTCTGTGTGATTATCTTCTGGTACACAAAAAGATTACAACAATGATCCGGATATAAATCTTGTCAGATTTCCCTGTTCATCATCAACTGACCAGAGGTTTCCATAATCAGCCACTTTCAGTTAACACATCCCAAATTTAAAATTTTTAATAACATTAATTTTAATAATTTCAAATAAGAATCTTGCCCGAATCTTTTTAATTTCATTGGAAATTGAAATTTCTTTCATTTTTGATCTTGCACGAGAGTAAGATGTCTGACATTTTTTGAATACTTATTATATTACATACAATTATAGTAAATATTATAATAATATTATAATAAATACTTATTATATTACATACAATTATAATAAATATATGCTAGATCAGACCGACGTTGAGATAAAATTTGCATAATTAAATTGTATCAATATATGCATGCAATCCATTGGACAATATTGGAAATGTTTGAAATATCGATGATTATAGTTTGGATATACAAAGTGGACATATTACAAAAATCTCAATATCTTCTAATAATGATCACGCAAATGAGTAATTTACAACTAGACTATGTGTTATATGCAGTTTCACATTTCTAGAAAGATAACTAAAAGATAAAGTCTAGATAGAACATTATTTTATCTATTAAATATTGTAAAGAGAATACTTTGAGTATTTTACACATTCTTGCGTATTACGTGCACTTTTTGCACTTTTTTGAAAATTTTACAATAGCAAATGAACAAAAATCTGTAGTCCATTTATAACAAAGAATACTTCTTAGTCTAATTCCATCCACTATCCTCTGGATCATCGACGACTTACTATTAATTACCAACCAATAATCCTGCAATTGAGGAAATTGCTGGAAGTAAACAATTTCTCTTAATAAATTTCGAGGCTGAAAATGGTAGAAGAGGCTGTGAACGTAATCGCGCGAACGTCGAAAGCGATTAGCCGTTGAAAGAGGTCGGCAATAGGAGCAGCGTTTACTTAATTAATGCGGTCGCTGCGCGGCTCGTTGACCCCGCCGCAATTCTCGGACTCTCGGATCGTCCTTCGACGAAATTGATTTACCAGCCGGGGCAGGGACGAATGCTGTGTTCTTTCCTCCGTCGGTTCAAATGCGCCATCATTCTTGTTCTTTTCCTTCTTTTTTTTTTTGTTCCCTCCTTTCCTTTTTTCTCTTCTTCTTCTTCTTTTTTTTCACGTTACTTTTTAATGCACTGCTTCGTTCCTTTCCCCGCTCGTTTCGCTGACCTCTCTCTCCCGACGACGACGATTTTGTTCTTCTGCAATGCGTCAAGGGACCTACCACACGCAATACGTGTCCGTGTCACCTTGACGTTTACTTTTAGGCACTTCATCGATCGGATTTCGATAAGGCTGCTCGAAAGAGAAAAAAAAAGAATATTGGCGTGATTATTATTGAAATTACGAGTTAAAGTCGACGTTACACTTTTGCGTGAGGAAATTCTAGACAGAAAGTGTGTGGTTCGAGGGAATAAATGGTTGATGCAGATAAGCATCAGTTGGGAATTGAATTCTTTTTTGTTTTTTTTTTAGCAGAAAGTTGAGGATTTTCGATACGCTGTGAATAAATGAGGTGGATGTTATAAAAATATGTAAAGAAACTTTGGAAGGTATAGTTCAATTCATAATTGGGTTCGTGAGAAAAGCGATTCAGCCATTTTTTTTTTTTAAAGATATTGTATTATTACATATATATATAACAGAATTATCTATTATAAAGTACAGTTTAAAAGAATTAACATCTTCTAATCTTAATTTTTTTTTCTACTACCTTTCTAAATATTCCGTCTCCAAATATTTATTTGTCAGAATTTTTAACTGGAAAATAGAAAAGAAAATTAAGATTAAAAGAAGATATTAATTCTTCTAAATTGTACTTTATAACAGAATATGTAGTTCAATTTATAATTTATAATTGGGCCTTATATCGGAAAAGTTGTAACAGTCCAGCCATTTTTTTTTAAAGATACATCGTCATAAATATACGTATTATGTTGTCATACAATTCAGAAATGTTTGAAAATAAAGCTTTCAGCAAGATGGTTTAGGAATTTGAACGACAAAAAGATATTAATTGACAAAAAGATATTTCAATCTCAATATTGATATTAATTTAATATTGATATTAATTTAACAGTCAGTTAAGTTTTTATTTCAACGTGTAATTGTTGTCAGTATTAATCCCGCTTTCTTCCTCATTTCTTTCTCTTTCTTTCCCAAATTTTTATCCATCGAAATAAGGATTTCATCTACGGTTTTATTAGTTAACGAGGGTTACTCGAGCCTGTCTGAAAGGGGAATCGTCAGTTTCTTCGAGTATCGAGCGTTTAAATGCTTTTCAAACGAAATCATTTTCTGATACATCCCGAGCCTCGACCTAGTTGCGAAGTTTCATTCAAAACCGCCGTGTAATACTCGAAGTGCTTCTCCTCGTGAATGAACCGACGAAATTAACGTTCACCCTACTGAAATCAAACGAAAACGAATAGAATACTAACCTGAATACTTTCTGAACTGAATAACACTCGTTAACCGATTTTAGCCAGTAATTAATTTCAATAACAGGTATCTTCGACGACGATAATTTTTATATGAATTTATACTTTTTTGCGGGTACAAGAAATGGAATTTAACTGTAATGAAGAATATGACTGAACAATGAGAACAGAAATCTTGAAGCTTGAGATTTTCTTTTTAACTTTTTTTTTTTTTTAATAAACTTTGAGTTTCATAGCCTAACTCTAAAAGGTTTTTAATGAAAAAAGAAAAAAATCGTACAGCAAGTTTTGAGGAATCCTTGAGGATCTTGACTTAGGATTTAGTTGCGAAAAAAATTTTTTCAATGCTTTTAGGAAAATCTGAATTTTTACAATTTTTAAGCGAATAAAAGATCAACGATAAAAATACCATAATCCAGCCATTTTTCTATTGCAATTGCATCACATCGTTGTTCTCGTAAATGTTAAATATCACAACAGTATATAGTCCTTTATCTTAGAAATTATGCTTTATCTTTTCATATGTTTGCACGTATGAACCGTTTAATGCTTGGAATTAATTTTTATCCCTAACATAACGTCTAATAATTTAATACCTAATATAGTATAATATAATTTTTCTCAATATCACATGTGAACCATATTTTGTACAACTTCTGCACGAAATAGAATTAAGCCCACCACAGATAAAAAATTGAACTTTCGTTAAACTTTCATATTAAACAGCTGTTGTGCAACTAGATCGAAACTCCAATTGAAATTGTGAATAATTTTCATCACGGGTGCATAAGTACCTAGTGCAGTTTATTGATAATTAAAATGCCCGGATAAGCCGACGCCAATCGAAAATCCAACGTACTTATTTCTAGGTCGCGTTAACGATCCGCGTGCGCGATAAGTTCAAGTGCAGCATAAGTTCGAGCATCCTCTTCGCCCTACGAATATCGTTGATCGTTTCCGGTCGCCCGGTAATTCACCGCAAACAGTGGCAATCTTCGTGCGCCACGTAATCGCCAACCGTGTATCGCTGATCGATAAGACCTTGCAAGAAGTCGACGACAACTTACGAGCCTGCGACAGAGGAAACGCGAACGACGCTTAATTGTCGTCGATGCATAAGTAATCATGCGATTCGCGACCGCGTGCCGCGATTATCGATTGTCCAACTCCTCTTCTAAACTCGATCTCTCTTTCCTGTCTTGTTTCTTTCTTTCTTTTCTTTTTTCTTCCCACGATGGAAGAAGAAGTTTCTCAACTGTGGGTGTTCGGTCAGCATGCAATGAACTGCGAAATTGCTCCTTCTTCTGTTGGAGCACAGTGGACCGGATTGGGAGAATTCAGACGATATTTGACAAAAAAATTAACTTTCTCATTTTGATATTTTTTTATATATTCACATTTTCATATATTGATTCTTAAATGTCCACTAATGAAACTGAAAATGAAAAAAATTAATAAAATATAATAATAATTTTAGTTGAAACAGACACATGATGCAGTTAGACATTTGAAAAATCTCGATTCACATTAAATAATTTGGCTCTTCTTCTTTGAAATGTCCTGGCAACTTGTGTTTAATTTTTTATCCTGAATTTTTTTCTATGATAAAGTATAATCTTTCTTAAAGAAGTCATATTTCCCATTGTAAATTATGGTATATAAATTATGGTATAATATAATATTTTCCAAGAAGAATCTTGTATAGACGAAAGATGATTCTGAAAAAATCCCCTCGAATCTTCTCTGATCGTGAGTTCACTGAATTTTTTCGGCTCTTAAATAATCGATATCAGCGAGCGAGTCGATTGATGGGTGGATTCTTATTGTTAGAATGGATTCATTCACAGAGTCGGACCGCGAAAGGAAGAGGCGCTCCGCAAGAGGCGGGCTGATCGAGCGAGCCAACAGCTTCGATTTTTACGTCGTGACTCACTCCGATTGTTCTGCAGACACGTATCAACGTTGTTACTTAGCACTGGTTATCGACGAAACCGAAGCAAACAAGGAAAAATTCTAATTCAAATTAACGAAATTAACGTCCATTCGCGACTCCAGTTTGCAAGTTTGCGCGAAATTTTGATTACTTCGCGACTCTGCGACTCGCGAATCGTAATTAATTTTCTCTCGAAACAATAAAAAAAATCGCAATTTGTTTTCGGCCATGCCCCATCTAAACATCTCTAAAATCCTGACGTCTCACCTCTGTGACACATCATAATTCTTGTTATTCAAAAAAGTGAATTTTTGAAGCCTAAAAGGCCATTAACTTTGGAACGAGCTTTCAAAGAAGCTCATGACATCCATGAAAGAAAAAAAATTAGAAATTTCAATTTTCATTGAGAGAAATGCAAAAAATTCACTGTTAATAAATCATTCTCGAATTGCTTCCCTAGAAAATCAAGCTAAAAAGATGATTAAACGTGTCTGTTTTATCATCTAACGAGTTAATCATTTTATTTCAATTTTCAGTGATACTAAAATTGATTATAATTGATTCAGTCAATGACTCTATAATGATTTATAATTTAATGATTTAATGATTTATAATTTACTTCAATAATCTAGCAAGTTATTGAAATATTAAGTAAAAGTTTCAGTGTATATGAAATATTAAATAAAAGTAAAAGAAAATTTATGAAATATTAAGTAAAAGTAAATTCAATGCATATAATATGAAATTCAATGAGCAACAATTGTGTCTAACAGTGGATAAATTGATAGAAATATCCTCAGACGATTCCTTCATCAGAGTACATTTTTAAAGATACAAATGTAACATTCGAAACTCGCCCTGATTTTGAAATCTACCTTTCGCCAAGTGTCGTTTTGCAGCTTTAATATCTTCACGTTTTAAATTTCATGCCTCAAATTATATGGATATGGAAATCAGACAATATACATGAATATGAAAATCAGATAATATTATCATAAAACATGAGAGAAAATTAAATATGTACAACAATACATGTAATACATCATTAACATTTCATAATAATTTCAATAAAAATTGCAATACTCATAATGTCGGAGTATACCCGACTTCTCTACCAGAAAATACTCAAACAAAATCAATGTAAAATTTATTCAAATATTCATATTTCATTATGTATGTACCATGCACTCATATGGATATTTTATCTTTGCAAATAATCTTGCATATATAATTATAATGAATATACTCTGTGTATCTACAATCACAGATTCTATTATGCTAATATTATACTATATATGTAAATTAAAATTATAATATATATTATTATAGTATAATATTATTATATATATATAGTACAATATTATAATATATATTATTATGATATTATGATATCATATTATACATAAAAATTAAATATTAATGCATCGTTATTAACATTCAAAACCACGATGTGCAAGAAAACCTATCCTGATCTAACGAATAAGATATAGACAAGAAAGGAAATGTTACTACTTACGGGTATAATACATACCTGCAGTTACTATACGTTGAAAATTCGTAATATAACCAATCACTTGTGTCGATTTGTATCTTTCATCCTACGACATGATTGACATGCGACCAGAGAGACAAAACTGCATGCGATTTGTGATTCAATGAGAAGATCATTGTTGTGAGTGTAATTCTGGTTCGAAGGAAGGAAATCATCGCAATTAGACAAGAATTATCGAACATCATGGAAGAAATAACCTGAAAGATATTTGTAACAAAGCATTTATTAATTTAAAGCAGTATTTTACAGTATCGTAACTTATTCTTAAATATAGTGTTAATCATCTAAAAATGAAGAATGAAAAGTTCAAAATGTCAAGTTTTACCTGAAGTGAACTTCTGAATGAATTTCTGCTTCTTTTTGCAGCGCTTCCCGCCTAAAACTGACATTTTTACGTTACATTTCGATATTACGGATCGAGTGCGAGGAATCGATTATGATCGAATTACGTATTTCACCGCTCATTGGCACTGTGATCCTTACTTAAACTAAAATTATTGCGCGCGTATTTTGAACGAAGATACAAAGCGTTCAATTTAGATAGGAAATAAAAGGTTCCTTTCTCTTTTGTCTATTAAATGTGACTGATTTAACAAAATGTCTATAATTTTAGTTTAGCGAAATAAAGGTTTTCTATTGTAGCTACTGTTTGAAATCTTAGTTTCATTTGCAATCATTCTCTGATAAGATCTATTGTCGAAATCGATATTTCAGAATGTGAGATACGTACAATGTAATGTCCATTCTGTCCGAAGTCAGTAGTTATATAGTGTAACCAAGGATAGGACATTATTTTTCGTGTCACGCGATTGTTCTGTCAAACTCTCTACTTTTAATGATCTTTCACTGGTAGATATGATCTTCCTGTTACTTTTTTTAAAAAACACTTTTTATATCTGATTTCAGTCTGATTGAGCTTTTGTTCGTCTGAGTGCGGCATAAAATATTGGAAATCCATTTGGAAAGAATGATTGATAGTATAAAATTATTGGTGGAATGTAGTAACTGTATATAATGTCTCCATCATTTAATTGCATTTTCTTCTTATTATCTTATTATTAATCTTATGATTTTTTAGTCACATTACTTTTTAATTCACATTATTATATGTATATGCACGTGTCATCCACAGTTTATCTGAAACAAAGAAAGAAAATTAAAATAAAATAAATTAATAAAAAGTATCAAAGAAAACCAACTCTTGACCAATTCAACAATCTGAATCAAGCTCGTCGATTTCGATATAGGAATTGATATTTATATATTCAAAAACGAACGTCACAAATTGCCTAGAAAGTACCTGGCATTCGTGCACTGATATAAATAATAACTCTGGTTAAATTTCGGTAAAAATCGGTGTAAACCGGTACGAAGATGCGAGGTTCAATTAAACGCGGATGACACGATCAACGACAGTTGTTGAAGCTCGTGGTGAACGTGCAAACGTTTAGTGTCCATGGCTTGGTTCAGGGTTAAGGTGATAGGCGATAGGGATTGAGGTTGAAGTTACGAACGTTCGATACTAAATATAGAGGAGGCGCTTACGGGGTCAAATCAATAGGCATTCTGCGTATACATGTATATTCACACGGTGCCTGGACGTCTGAACGTTGCACGTAAGCTTAAAATACCTACGTGACCGAACGTCTGCACTACATCTACATCATTATCAGCATCTGTTTAACTTTCAATCTTGTATCTCGTACTTTTCGCTTAAGACCGTTTTTCAATGTCTTTCATTTCACAAAATCTGCATTTATTTTTATTACCCCATTCTATCTAAGGATGATGTTCTATGATCCATAGAAAGATCTTGTTCCGAGAACTTAATCAGAGTAAAGCTACGTTGAACGAAAGATCAAACGCACTGAAAGTGCGGATGCATTACAGTGCAATTCAGTCCGTCACGCAACGTAACCGGTATCAAGTTAGCCCTCAAGTTAGCCTTCCTTCCTCTCTGTGTCTGCGCCATTCTTCTTTTCTTATAATTTCCAAGCAGCGATTAGATCATTTTTAGAATTCTTCCAAGGACATCGCGTGCGTAGATCCATTGACCAATCGTATCGTTACGATTGTCCCTTTACGATTTTAGTTGCAGCGTCGTTGAGGGAACGGAAGAGACCGCGGAGATTGACGCGGCGTCATCTTTCACGGTGAAGATCGGATGTGGACGTTGCGCCATTCGACTGACGAAACGGTAGCAACGGAGGAAACCGCGTTTTCGAACGACCTGGCACGTGAGAGGAGGCCGTATTGGATGAACAGGGGTGATTGTCGGTGATGGACAATGAGCAGCCACATCAGGAACTGGTCAAGTGCGTGGTTGTCGGCGATACGGCAGTTGGAAAGACCAGGCTGATCTGCGCGAGAGCCTGTAACAAACACGTGTCGCTGTCGCAACTCTTGACGACCCACGTGCCCACCGTCTGGGCCATCGACCAGTATAGAATTTACAAGGACGTGAGTTCATGAAGTTGTCGTTCGATGTCATTTACCAGTTGTAGTCTCTACCTTTAATATGTAATAAATTGGGTGATGTAAACGTAAAGTAAGAGGAAACTTCCAACTTGAAAATTCTGTAGTTAAGAACGAATGTTTACATTGGTGCTTACCCTTAAATCGTTTCAGAGGAGTTCAAACTGTGTTGTATCTCCGTTTTCATTGAGAATATAAAACTACAACTAGGATAAAAAAAAATTACAATTTACGCCTTACGTTTTCTAGGTTTTAGAACGCTCTTGGGAGGTAGTCGACAACGTGAATGTTTCCCTGCGACTTTGGGATACGTTTGGCGACCACGAGAAGGATCGACGTTTCGCGTACGGCAGGTAAGTGCTCGATCTTCGATTCCTCAAATTTCTTGTCTTCCACGCATCAATTAACAAATTGTAAAATATCTTTGTTTTTTTTTTCTACAATCATAGCAAAGTTGATACTTACAATTTCAGATTTTATTCTACGATAGTTTTAAAAACTAAAAGAAATTCTACTTGTCATTCCCTAAAAAAAGAAAAGAAAGCAATTTTTCATTTAATTTTTCAAAGATTAAACACTGTCTAAGTACATATGTTGAAAATTACCACGATAAATTGTCGAATTCCTTATAAATACAGATCGGACGTCGTGCTACTATGTTTCTCCATAACAAATCCTGTATCCCTGCGGAACTGCAAGGCGATGTGGTATCCGGAAATACGACGATTCTGCCCGCAGACCCCGGTGTTGTTAGTGGGCTGCAAGAACGATCTACGTTACATGTACCGAGATGAGACGTATCTGAGCTATTTCCGTGACCGGAGTCCGTTCGTGAGGTACATTATCGCTCTCTAACTATAGCCAGCCTTTTTCCCTTCCACATTTAGAAGCAACACTCTCTTTCCCCGGATCGATTTTTTCACCCTATATTGGAACTCGTTCAAATGCATCGATGCTTCCTCAATGACGGCCTCTTCCGCGAAGTGTGTCAAAGTATTGATTCCACGAATGCTCTGCGACCTTTTGCCGATCGGACGACGAGGTCTCTTATCAAATAGAAATTGAACTTTGCGGTCTCTTATCAAATAGAAATTATCCTTTTTCCGGTAACTCGAGGACATTATCGACAAGGTCTGTCGACAAGGTCGAGTAGGGCAATGAGTTCTGTTCGACTTTTAGCACACCAAGATGGAACGATCGTAGTATAGTAGTAGATCTTGAGTAACAGAGGTCCTTAAGGGCCCTTTATGGTTTATCGATAGATCTTATCGTTTATCTGGGAAAGCAAGTCTTGAGATCCTGAGTAATTCTCTCTTGATATGCCGAGTATTATGCTATTAATCAAAAACTCCGAATCACTGTGTGTCTATGTATAATTATAAATTAGAATTACAGACTAAAAAATATACGTTTTCAGCGTATCTTTTTTTTTCGGAATGAAAATTTTTGTGCAAATATTGGCTAGTAAGAGATTATAAGTTGGGAAACACTGGTTCATACGATCAAGCTAATATGGGATTGACATCTTTCTGTGACCTAAATAGAGTAGAATATATCAAACTTTTAACAGAATTGTGAATTCACTTACTACGTTCGTATATTTAATCGATGAAACATGGCTGCTAAATTTTTGCATCTGTATTGCTTGAACAGTTTAGCGAAGATTATTTTATTTCGATATGCCACGCGATATGGGACGGGATTAACCGAGCCTTGACATATTGGAGGCTCCCGAGGGATTTTCAAAGTTCATCGCGACTTTCAGTACCGTCTTCATGATTATTCTGCTTATAATCTTACTTCATAAAGATACGTTCTGTTATAAAGATAACGATTCTTCGAAATTTTTTAAAAATATTGTTTAATTCAATCCCTTAAAATATTTTCTATTTTTTTTTTTTTATCCTTATATATTATTTAGGGCCACAAGGAAGAGCGATCTGGTAATGCCTGATCAAGCTCGAGCTGTTGCACGTGAACTTGGTGTTTGTTACTACGAGACCAGCGTCTTCACGTATTACGGTGTTAACGAAGTTTTCGAGAACTCAATACGCGCTGCCTTAATTGCGCGACGCCAGCAGCGATTCTGGATGACGAACTTAAAAAGGGTGCAGAGGCCTTTACTTCAGGTATATTTTCTGCCTATTTAAGAAAAGGCTAATTTAAGAGACAAAAGGAGAGAGAGAGAGAGAGAGAGTGACTTAAATTATTTAAATTAATAAAATATATTTTAGGCACCGTTTTGTCCACCAAAACCTGTCCCGCCGGAAGTGTGTCTGGCGGCGAGCACCTACGAGGAGAACATGAAAACGTTATGGACGAAGCCAGTTCACACAGATGTGACTTTGATAGCCGGAAACTGCACGTTCTCCGCGCATAGGTGTCTTTTAGCCGCTGCATCGCCCGCGTTTCATCGACTTTTCTCCATGGAACTCGTTCAAGAACAAACACCTCGAAGCTCCAGCGAATCAAGCATGGTATTTTTTCGTTTCTTATCGTACGTTTACATCTTTGTTGTCTTATCCTTTTGCGAATATGTTCGTTTGAATTGTTCGTTAAGGTGAGTACGTTCGGCGAAGCAACGGTCGGCGACTTTAACGACGACACTGAGTGCCTGATTCGTATTGATCAATCAAAACCTGCAAAGTGAGTTCATTCAGCAAATTCTATTCATACGACAACATACCTACGTTATCATCTGCAATCTGTTATTCGTTTTAACGTTTAAAAGAAGATTGCGTAAAAAACGTGACAGAATTGCATTCATTCGAGAAAAGATTGTCTTAAATTTTGAACGATTCCTTCAATTTTACAAATTTGCAATAGTAACGTTGATATTGTTATGAATTATGTTACAGGGTTTGGGAACAACTGAAGCGACGTTCGAGCTTTCAAGTACTGCCCACGATGGAGAACCAAAAGAAACCGTCTGGAACTACCAGAGACCTCAATCATCCTGCCTTCCAGAACATCCGTGTATGCTTGGTAAGTTTTCGTAAACCTGAAAGTCAAAATTAATAAATTAACGAGAATTTGTAATAATAACAATAATAAGCGTCCAATCAATTTACAGACTGAAAACACAAACGGAATGCAGCAACCAACGACCGTGGTGACGCTGTCTAAATTAATTACACCACAGGCGATGCAGCAATGCTTGCAGTTCATTTATACGGGCAGCTTGGATAAACGGTATCACGATCTACAAGTACGTTGCGTCGGTAGAATTATCTATGGCGGGCAGGTACACCCGTGGACCATCTAAAAAAATTTTTTTTTTTGATTAATATAATAGCTTGTATTACGTTCATTTTCTTTTTTGACGTCATTATTACATAAAAAAAAGTAACTTGATTATATAATTTATATAATACAATAAATATATGCAATAATTTATAAAGAAATTTTATGCATTTACTTTTTATATAGTACAAGTGTAATAATGGTAAACCTATCTAAACAGCTTTCGAAGCAACTAGTTAATCTGTTTTAGGAAGTTAGATCAGTGGTAGGAATTCCAGAAAATTATATAATTAGTATTTTGTAATATCTGCATACTCAGAAGTGGGTTGTACTATTTTCGGGGATAAAGACGTAGAGTAAATCTAATTTCCTTGCCGGAGGAGTACTTTATGTGAATAATAAGTTTTAGAATTTAAACACGAGTACCGTATGCGGGAACTAACGCGGCTCTATTCTTTCAGACAGCTCCTATCGGGCTTCTACTGGTTAGTACAATGTGAAATACGTTTGCTGACACGAGCACATATATACACATGAACACATGCTACACGCACGCATATTCTAGAAACATTTAGCTAAAAAAAGTATCGAATCATCGATTTCTAAAATCAATTTGTCAGGTCACTGTCACATCTGTCATCATTTTAGCATGTTCCTTATCTAATAATAATCTTCATGAAAATGTCAAATAATGAAAGCACAATAGTTCATACTAGTAGTAATTCATATAGAACGTAACAATTGAAAAAAAAGGATTTAAATATTTTTAGATAGCAAGGATCATTAAATAAAATAGAGGATCTCATCGATTATGGGTGCATGAGAAATATTACCAACCTTCTTTCAGCTGATAACTTAAATATGGAATCCCAAGAATTTCATTTTACATTCATTTACCATTACGTATGAATGTCAATTAATTTCAGCTTCTTTCACGTACAGGAGATTAGACAAGCGGCAGAATTCTTGGAGCTTCCACAATTGCTGATGGTGCTTGGAACTTTGCAGACAAGAGACCAGTTCAATAACGATCTTAACAATCGATATAAACAAGTGGTGAGGCAACGTCTGGAAGACATTTGTCTAGAACAAGGTATAGTATTGATAAAAATTGCATCGGAAATAAGAAAACTTAATTTGAAATAATTATTCCCATCGTAAAATGTGATTTGTTTCAGGACTTTTCGCTGATGTGATATTCGAACTAGACGATGGAAGCGTACCAGCTCACAAAGCGATTCTCACTGCCCGATGTGATGTAATGAAGGCCATGTTCTCTGGAGATTTCCGTGAAAGTAGCGCAAAAGTGGTATGTATCTCATCGTGTGTAATGTCTTTTTCTTTTTTTTTAAATGTCTTGCTCCATAAATTAATGAAACTGCAAAAATGAAATTCAATGAACAGATAGTGTTTCCCGGTGTACGCGAATATACGTTCCACAAACTGCTCTGCTATCTCTATACGGACGAAGTGCCAGCAATTTCCTCTGCCAGGTGCTTGAACCTCTTAGAGTTGGCAAATCGTCTCTGTTTGCAACGACTGGTGAACTTGGTCGAGAGCAGAGTAATCGAAGATCTCGAGAGATTGTCTCAAAATGAAGGAAACGAGGCCGTTGAGAACTGTCTCAGACTGCTGGAACCATGCAAGGTCAGCTCTTTCTTCAAAACGAGACTTGTACATGATCGATGAATTCAACTTCATTGCAAGATGGCTTACTCGCGAAATTTGCATGTTGCAGTTGCATAACGCCGATCAGCTAGCTGACTGGTGTATGAACCACTTGTGCGTCAATTACAACAAGTTGTGCAAGATGTCTCCGCGAAGCGTACGCCTCTTGCATCCGGAGAACCAGGAATACCTGAACGAGCATCGATGGCCTCCAGTGTGGTGCGTGTTTCAAAATACTCTAGAGAGAATATAGAGAAACATTAAGTTGTTTTGTTTCTCTTAAGTTGAATTTCCATCAAATAAGTTTCATTAATTAATAATTTAATAATCTGACTTATCGTTCAATAGGTATTTGAAAGACTATGATTACTACCAAAAATGTTTGGCGGAACGTGACCGCGAAAATAAGCCGACGTTGAAGAGAAATCGCAATCAGTCCGGTTGTTTATGCTTCTCCGGCACGAGCAAAACTAGAAGAGAAAGTTCCAGCGGCGGTGGAGGCACAGCGTCGTCGGCGAACAACGATCCGCAAGCTGAACGACCCCTGTTCGACTCAATAGAGTCAGGTGAACAGGTTGTATGACAAGAGCCTAGCGGCTTACGCCGCTCAGTCCGATTCATTCTGGTCCTACCCGTGCTCATGGTCTTCATATGCACCATTTTTACTATTTTGATACTGCTACAGATTTATACCTAAGGAACGTTAAACGCCGACAACACGATCTATGCACACGCGAGGATATCTATGAAGAAAAAAAAAAAAAAAAATCCGGGTATATAGATCCTCCAGTTCTTTATCAGTCATCTTTATCGTGATCCTTTTTCCTGGTTTTCTTTGCCTTGGGACAAAAAGTCCAGTCTAAAAAAAAAAAAAAAGAAAAAGAAAAGAAAGAAAGAAGCGATATATGGATTATTGAATATCCGAGAAAATTGGTGCGATCGTATCTTTTTGTACAACCTTAACGAAGATGAATCCCGACATCCGTACTTGTCGTTCAAGAAACGGGTTTAAAAAGAAATTGTACGCTATCGATTCTTTTAGAATTTCACACGGGCGTCCGTCGTTTGTAAGCGAATAAAACAAGATGGTGCCTTTCGTTGACGACTCGTCGTTGCTGCCACAGCGACCTTAAACAGGGTGACGTCGATCACCTGGAACATGTTTTAACGTCTTTTTGATCGTATCCGTAAACACGAATTGCAAATGAAAGAGATGAATCACGATACAAGTTGAAAAAAAATATATCCAATATGCATCCAATTATGCGTCCGTCAATGAGCACGGTACGTCTCTTCATGGAGGACGTGAATGCTTCAGATTGCTCATTCACTTCGATCACGTAACGAGTGATTTTTATATACAAGAGGTGTTACCTCAGTGGTTGTTAACATCCTTGAGATTTTTTCAGATTTTTCTGGCCGATATTACTCGAGATTTCCCGTACGTTCTTAAACGAAGAATTTCTGAATCCCACAGGCAATCGGAAATCGAATTGGATTTTCTACTCACAATCAATCGTTGTGCGATCTAAATTCCGGAAAATCGAGACAGTTGTTTTCATTTCCAGCTCCCACTCTGCCTAACATTACAGTTTAATTTTACAAAAACCGAAGCGAGAGGGACAAGCTGGAAACAAAAAAGAGATCGAATCGAACCACTGAAGGGGGAAGAGAAAAAAAGAAAATTTCCAAGAGACGATAAAGATTCGCCGTACTTTTATCGATGCGTGTTAGACTGAAGAAAACGAGCAATAGCTTTAGTCCATAGTAGAGCGTGATTATGCCAAGCGGTACATATAGTTCTATAAGGAATAAGTAACTATTAACGATAAATCGACGCGGATTTTTACATTGTTTGTACAGCATCCGACGACAGGCCATGCTTCATTTCTTGAGTTCCCATCTAACGAGATTGCGATTTCTTCGAGTGCGAGGAGACCCTTCGTATTTGTACTATTTTATAACGATTTATGGCTAAGTGAAATTACTATTCTCACTCATCAATCGTCGATTACCATAAAAAAAGAAAAAAAAAGAAAAAAAGAAAAAAAAACGACGGGGACACGTGCAGTTCAATCTACGTAACGTTGGATCGTCCACTGAAAAAAACTGCAACATATCGATCACGGTAATGGGTTACTGCTAGAATTATAAATTGCGATTACATCGGTAAAACACTAACTTAGTAGGATAGATAATAACGGAGAGAAAATTGGAGTGAATCGATATATATATAATCGTAACGACTATATATACATGTATTGTAACGATTATATTGTTAACGTTCGTAAGGTATAGAACGATGCTACATTAGAATGTATCTCTGTGTAAGAGTGAATTCTCGCGTATATTATATATTTTCTTAGCGAACTTGTACTTTATAAGGCACAAATTGGCCCTCGTACATCGAAGAAACGTAATCGTGCATCATTAAAGCCGGTCATCAATCGCGTTTAATTCTCAAGTAAATTCTCCATTAGATATGAAGCAACCTGTACTATTAGTCGGTATTACAGATATCTAATATTTGTTAGATCATTCTTCGTCGTGATAATCGTTCAATTTCGATTTTTCCATGCATCATCGCGCAATGAAAGTATGTTTCGAATGCGTGAGCGAATGGGATGAAACAAAAGGGAAAGAAACGAAAGATACACGAAGAATTGTAATTTTACATACGTCGTATACAGTACTATCTTCGTAGCTGGCCGCTAATTAACACTCCCCTTCCAACCCCTCTCCATGAAGAAACTTCTAACAAATTTGTGGGGATAGCTGCGGTCAATTAACAAAGCAGTACTGTATACAAACGAATGTTTACGTTACCACGCGTGATAATGTGCGCTTTTTAAGTGATTATTCGAATTAAACAGTTTCAAATATTTAAACAGTTTGAAATATTTGAACAGGGAGAATCGAAGAGGAAGTAAAGTTAAACATATATATACATATATATATATATATACAAGATCTATTACTGCCTGATCTGTAAATTAACAGAAATAACGTACACGCAAGAGTATGTCTGTTCCGGCGAGGGTGAGAATAACGTCCCACTTGTACGCTACGTCAATTTTAATGTCAATGTTATCCTTCGTCACTCCTACAAAATGTATATTTTATACCGAAATCAGTAACCGTAGGAATAAGGAATACAGTCACATGTACGAAGGTGTAGAATGATAGGGGGGGAGAGGGTTCGGGAAATTATAATTTTCGAACATGTGTTTTAGTCAGGATTTACCTCAAACTTCTGTTAAAGTGTTTGTCCATGCGTACAAGGCATTTGCGGGCAGATGCGGAAAGCGTTTCCTGTAAACGGAAAGTTCAGTATGAACGTCGATTTACGTCGACGAACAGAAATTCTTTTCGTTTCCACTCATCTTTTCTTTTTTTTTTCTCAAAAATTTCTCAATTTTTCAAAGTACTTACATATTCGTTTTGCTCTCTTCTGACTTTTCAATTTGTTACGCTCGCAAAGCCTTCGATCCTAAGCCGAGAAAGATTATTGCGATTGCGACGTCTGTGCTCTGAATTGTGCAGTAGTGCCGCGTTAACTGGCCATAGCTATCCCCACCAGTTCTTAGAACTGACTTCGTGGAGTGTCTCTACATAGTATATCTCGAATGTAAAATAAACAAATATATCAGGCTAATTAACAAAGCATTACTGTAACCGATTCGTTGCTGACACGATTGAAGTAACTTGGTCGAATTAAGAGTTTAAGCATAGATATCGATCACACAGATGACACAACCTCGAACATTTCATATTACACGTTCCGTATTAACGAACGTATAAATTTTTTTTCAAAAGATTCGACACGAGTCAAATCTCACGACTAATTATTAATATTTCTATAAGAAATCGAGATGCCCAAGCACGATTTACGTTTCAAATTTTTTAACCGTTTCGTATATTAAACTTTTCTATTGCTTTAATTATACCTTGATGATCAGCGCCGATCTTATTTCCGATCTTCGTGTATGCGAACGCATTTTCAAATTGAAACACTTCTGCGCCAATATTTGAACAAATATGTATAACACGATGGACGGCAAGTGAACAGTACTATCGAACTTTAATAAACATCAAGTTTTGTAATTACCTTTAAATTTTACGTTCGGTGATATTTCGAAGATCAGAGAGAACGTGAAATTAAAAAAAAAAAAGAAAAAAAAAGAAAGCAAAGCGATTATTCGGAGGTCTCGACTGACAATCCATATTGATTTTCGGATATCTTGATGACCGTTAATCGATCGTAATGACATCTATGTCAGATTTAATTTTACTTGCCTAAGGTAAAACTAAAAGCAAAGCTGTATATACTTACATACATATATACATATATATGCATACCGCTTCGAGAAATATGATTTTTATCTTAAGCTAAATTTTAATATTCTATTTTCAAGAATGCACAGGCGATAAATAAATTTAATTTTTAACTAAAATTAGTATTTTTTAAAAATTATGCTCCAAACACAATTACATACCTTTTTCTTTTTTATTGAAAACGAGATAAAAAGTCTTCAAATTAAGAGATGTTGGATTAAATTAGAAAAATTTCTATTTTTCTTTCTTTTCTATAATTACTAATTCTATAATTTTATAATTACTTGCATTGAAAAATGTTGTATAGCATCTGATACATATAAATATTTTTCTCTTCTTAAAGAATAGATTAATTTATTCTATTTACAAAATGGTAAAAAATACAAATGATTCAATGCACATCTATAATGGCGTTGATAATGTTATCATTGTATTCCTAATTTCCTCATAAAGTTCTTTGTATTCTTCATGCTCTTTAATAAGTACCATAAGACTGCCTCTTTTTACACCCATAGCAGCACCGATATCTTGTTTTGAAGGTGTGAAGCAATATGGAATATTCTTGTCTTCACATACAATTGGTAAATGGCACATGATTTCTATTGGAAATACGTCTCCAGCAAAGACAATCAATCTGGCAAAAATATACAAATATACTTTTACACAAATAGCTTTTCGATTATTGATTATTTTGATTATTGAACTACAAATATCTAATTGCAGTCATAGATAAAAAATTCATTTTACCCTTTTTCTCCTTTGCGAAGGTGCTTCTGAACATCCTTCAAACCATTTCGAAGGTAAGATTTATATTTTGCAGCTGAAACGTGGTTATATTACAAATTATAAATAATCATGTTTAAGAAATTATACATATTCAATTCATTCATAATTGTATATATACAATTATATACAATTGTATATATACAATTATACATATACAAAAATACCTTTTTTGATGCATTTATAAATTTTTTTGGTTAATTTTTTTGGAGCCATAGGTTTGGCTATAGAACTCGTAAATTTTAATTTTTCTTCATATTTAGTTTCTGTACTATCACCAGTCTCGACTTCTTTGACACTGCTGTCAATTTCTTGCTTTATTACTTCCATTTTTTCACGTTGATTCTTTGAAAGAAGTTCACTTTGTTTTGTCCACGTGCTTTTACTTTACACTCAGAAATTCGACGCGTTTCGACGCTTACTAACCTGACTGTGTAACAGCAGTTGAGGTTAGGTTATTTTCGATTTCATTCGATATTAGTAGAATTAAAAATTCCTACGAAGCATGCTGTTTCATACGTTTTTAGAGCAAGAAAATGCTTTTCAACTTCTGTGATCCTCGTTTAAAGCCAGAAATTCAATGTAGTGCTGTCAACACAGAAGGATATGAAATTACTAATTTAATAAGTGATTCTGACAAAGGATTTTTGGCATATGCTTGTATCAAGCCTCCCATAAATATTGATATTACTTTCCTATGCAACGTGTGCATCAACCATATTCTAATTTGGCCACAAGTTGGTTCTCAAAAATCATCAGGTTTTCAATTGTATGCCAAAACTAGCAACGATGCCAATGTACCTTATAATTTATTAGGCAGTGGATTTTTAAACTCTACAGACGCCGGTTTATTATTTTGTCCATCAAGTATTAATCATGAAACAATTTCTACTCCAAGTAATTTTTTAAAACGTTTTATAAAGTCCTCTCTGCAGTACTTAACAACACACACAAATAGTTTAAGAATTTGTATATGTAAAACGGAGAATTCAGTACCTGCATTAGGTAAGATTACAGTATGGGGAACTGTATCACCACGCTGTAGAAAAGATACTGTAGCTGCTATTTCTACTTTGTGGTTTAAACAACAATCTTGCTCAATTGAATCTGTGAAAAAATGTGAAAGCACCAGTTCATCTGCTAATACTAAGGATACTAAGTAAATGAAATTATAAAATTAATTATTATAATAGTATTAGAATACAATTATTTCTTAGTATAAGTACTAATATATAGTATATTATTTATTAACTCTGTATATGTATTTATTTTAGAGAAACATTGGAATCAAATCTGCAAGTTCCAGAATGTTTTTTAGATGCTATTACTTATGAAATCATGACTCAACCAATTCTCTTGCCAAGTGGAAAAATAATTGATCAAAGTACGTTACTGAAACATGAAGAAACTGAAGCAATGTGGGGAAGAAGATTGACTGATCCTTTTACCGGTTTGCCATTTAGTGAAGATCGTAAACCTGTTATAGCAAATGCTTTAAAAATAAGGATAGATAAATTTTTGCTTGAAAATAGCAATGACGAGGAAATTAAAAAGTTACCAAGAGTGTTAGGCCGTACATTGTCTGCTAACGGTGATGTATTTAATAAAAAGGTAGCAGAAGTTCCTAATTATTTGTTAAAAAGAAATATAATTGAAACTTCAAACAATATTAAACCAAAGTTTCATTGTTCTATAGTAAGTTCTGTAAAAGCAGAAAAGAAACTTTGTCATAAATTGCCAGTCGTTGTAATGTCTCAAAAACGAACTGCTGCATTAATTAAACCAGCAAAGAAAAAAATAACTGCCAATTGTTATACTTCCACCATACATCTTTCTAAAAATTCAGATGGAGAGCAAAAAAATAATTGTACTGATATAGTGAATTTAACTGTTGATAATGAAATAGATTTTGACACTAATATAGCAGTACCTAATTTAAAACGTTTTAATAACATTCCAAGACAGAATGAGTCAAACTTGAAATTAACTAGTTGTTCCTGTTGCCCTAATGGCATTTTTTATCAGCTCCCATGTAAGCATATTTTATGTAGAAAAGTCTTAATATCAGTGAAAAATAATGAATGTACATCTTGTGGTATGCCTTATAAGAATAACGAAGTAGAACGAATTTATGAATAAATAATTGACTTATTTCTTCATATTATTTGTGTTGGATTATTAATTACGAACGATCAACGTGACATATTGTAAATAAAATATGATTTCTTTAATAAATATATAAAATTTTTTACATTTTATTATATCCTGTGAACTTCTAGTTATATATATATCAAATAATGATGAGCAATGTATGATAACATAGCATCTTTAGATGGATCTGTTTAAGTTATGAAAAATTTATCAAATTATTATATTTATATTATATTATAAATTTTATTTATATTATTCGTAACGAATATGTGAAGAACTTGCACAGAATATGTATATGTGAGAATGAGTCCATTGTACTTAAATTTGCATACATACTTCTATGATTTTTCTACGATATGTACATTATATACGTTATTTAATAAATAAAGATTGTAGAGAATTTTTCATAGTACAAATTTTCATATAAAATTAAAAAAAACATTTCCTTTGTAAGAACGTCTTCTTGTGCATATTTTTCTCTGTGCAACACATTACAGCACATTTTTACGAAATAAAGTTCATAAATTTAAATCCATTACCCGGAATAAGATTAAAAATGTTATTATAAATATGTACATATAGTATAATTCGGTCTTGTCTCGCATTTTCTTGAATAATTTTTGAATATAATACTACTTTATCACTTTTCATTTTTTATAAATCTAATTCTGAAGGAAAAAAATAATTCTAGTTCTATTTATTCATTATAACACCGTAAATCCGCTACCTTGACTTTGCCGTTTAGCGATGTTAAACAACGATAATAAATAGTTGCGTGAATCTGGTGAAACGTAAAATGTAAGCGTACGGTCAGAGTTGGGAGTAGTGTTCTCAAATATATCGGACTGTATATCGCTGTTTGTAGAAACACTAGCTAAACCAGTACTGCTAGTTCGTACATATTCAGCTACTCGTGCTCGCATTTCTCGATCCATCTACAAAAGAAATTTTCAATATAAATATTGTATTGCACTCAAATATTATGTAACAGAAAAATGATAAAATACACATCGTACTTCGTACGGTGCTGGAGATATAGATCTATTAGTTTGTGTTGTTTCAGGGCAGCAATACAAACATATTGTTGATTCCAAATGGTGATCGGCGTTTGTTAAATCTTTCAATAAATATATCCGTTCTACATTATCTTCAGCTGCATTAACTAGCAACAATGCATGTCGTGTCAGAACTAATGTTATAGCACGACTACTGCCTTGCTGGATCACGTAATCTGCATTAGTAACATGCAAAATATTCCCATGATTGTTTTCAAGTAAAGGTAACAACCACCAAGCATATCTAATCGTTGCATTATTATTTCCGGTAGTGTATTGAACCACTGGTCGTTGTCGAGGCTGTAAAGATTAGTTTGTTACCAACTAATTTCTCTAATTCAGTACTTCAAAATTTGAAATAAACTCTGTGATAATTATCTACCGAAGGCAAAGAATTCCAGCCAGCTCCTTGAAGTAACCCCTGTCCTGTTAACGCAACTAGTTCAGCAGCTCCACTTAGAGGTTTAGTCACTACTCCAACAAGTCCAAGTCCAACACCAGTCACAAGACTTTTCGTTGTTATTTCTCCTGACCAAACTTGTTGTAAAGGATGATGAGCCAAACCCGCAACTGCGGCTGAAAAATAAAAAGACTGTAGGAACAAGAAACAATGAATTAAAAATATGTATATGTACCAAGAAGACTCATTCCAAGCCCTGTTAAGCCTTGGTATAGTCCTTGTGCCATTCCTTGAGGGCGCATTCTCCTGGATTCTTCTTGCCGTTGAAGATGTTCCTCGTCGAGTGTCAGACGATCTAAATTTCGAGCTACGCTCGATGCGAGTTTTGTTACAGAATTTAACGTACCTATGTAATATTATAAAATTATAAGTAGATCAATTTGATAGTTAATTGATAGTTAATTGCGGATGCTTGCATATGTTAATACCTGCTGTAACATGTCTCATTAAACTGGCAGAGCCATGTGTTATTCCAACGATGAAACCCCACGGTCCTTGTAACAAGCCTTGAAACGGGAGAGAAATAAAATCTCGAAGTCCTGAACCAAGAGCTTGTGCTAAGCTGCCAGGAGAACCTAATATTTCTAATGATCCTACTACCCAACCTAAGGTGCGAATGTTTTAATGTAATATTAAATTATATTTAAATAATTGAGAAGAATAGTGTAATATTAAAGAATACTATACTTCTAATATTAAAGAATTTGAATAGTATAATCTTTATACCTGCTCCAAATATAGCACCAGACAAGTAATGCATTGTAAGAGCATTGCCCAGTCTATAAGGTGTAGTTAAAATACTCTTCTTCTCAAAAGTACCAAAATATAAAGGAGAGTGATCTAAAGCCACATATAAACGTACAGAAGTATGAACACTTAATAAGATAGAGACAGGGTCTATCTTTAAATTTTGTAATCTTAATGGGGCGCTTAATATTCTCGCGTCAATCACTATATAATCAGGAATGTACACTCCGATAGTTGAAACTAACGTTCTTGTCTTTTTCACATCGTCTGGTATCAAAAATCGAGGTGGTACCATTGAAGTTGCGTAATTTAGTAATTGAGTTATGTATGTATCTTCAATATAGGCACTAATTGGTGCAATTTTTATATGTAAGTCTTTTGATGCTGAAAAATGTTACGAAGAAATTAATATTTATAGAGAAACTTTTTAAATACATTTAAAGATAATTAAATACCTCTTAATTGTCCTTGATTTTCTAATACATAATCAATCGCAATTAACGAATTTTCTCTTATTTGTTCTATTTTATTTATTAAACAACTGCTCGTATAAAATGCTGTTTCTTTCATTGTAAGTGGACTTTGGCTGATCAGTACTACTGGAAAATCGAAACCTCCTTGATCAAATAGTTGGTTGTCTAATTGTAGATCTCCTATGAAAGCACGTAAATTTACAATTCTGGATCTAGCATTAATGGCGATTATAACATCAGTCATAGATAAGCTGGCCACTTCGATTCTTTGAGCATTTTCATTCATATCATGCATGATGATGATGGTGACTCCCTGAAGGCAAATGGTCGCAGATCCTTCTTTGGAATTATTCTCCTCAGTATCCTTTGTATCGTCATTTGCATTGATCTTTACACTCTCCATATCTGTTATTATCTGTTTTAAATTTAGCTGCGAAGCAGTTTTAGTTTCTGTAATTAGTGTTTCGTCTTGAGCCGAAAAGAAGGTTGTTATCGACGTCGAGCTTTCAGAACTTTGTACATTTATAATTGGCTGATCATCCGGATCAGAAGTAAATTTATCACGCATCGTTACCAAATCCTTTGTCTCGTTTTCTTTTTGCAGAAGTCGAGTTCGGATGTCCCTTGCGGATACTTCTACTTGAGATATTGGAACAATACTGATGTAGGTGGTGTAACAACGATTCTGCATGATTAACTTTACATCGCCATAAGATGGTAGACGCACATACTGATCCACTGGTGTGCTTGATATGGCGGATAAATTTATACCTCTCGACCATCGCAATTCCTTACTTCTGATGGTCTGTGATTCGTTGTGACTGCTTGTCACAGCAGAGAACAGCAGTATATTTGATGTGTTAGCAAGCGGTGCATCAGGTAGCCTGTTACTCACGGATGGAATGGAATAATGACTCGTTGCGTTACTTTCTATTTCGCAAATCCATGTAAAATGCGAGGCATCTGGTATTATTGCCTCTGCCGTTTCGTTAGCTTGACCTAATAAAACTTTGAAAGCGCAGGTGTTCTCAATCAACAACTGAGGGTGATAATCCACATGAATCATTATGTACATGGTACCCCTGTCTTCCTGCATCGTGATGACTACTGGCATACTGCTAGAACCATTGGGAACAGCAACGCATTTACGACTCATACCCTGGTCAACTCGAATCGGACACGACCATTTGTGTCCTATGCTTAAAGATACATAGAGCACAAGGGGCTCTATGATATCTTCCATATACAATGTGTACCATTGTGTAATCGGAATACCTTGTTTTTGGTCTTCGGATGGCGAAATATTGAGGCTGTAGGGAGTAAGGTCATTAGGCAGTTCAAGTCTAGTTGCATCCTCGTGTACTGCCAATGTTGCTACGCACAACTCCTGAGATGTTAAGTTACTAATAACGTGGCTACTCATCACGCGCACAAGACGCATATCCTCGTGCATACTTGAATTGATGCTCATGATTGAAACGCTTGAACCACAGTCGACGCACGACTTGATGTTTCCTTCAACAGGAATAAGACCACCGATTCGAGGCATGTAGAAGCTTTGACTCCAATCAGGTCGAGCTAGCTGCAACGCTTGGGACGTGTAAAACGTATCACCGACACCGACGCACAAGTGAAACGTACCTTCCAGTTTTGGCGGTGTTACGATTCCATAGTGAGGAATCTGACAGAGTTCAATGTCCTCTGACACGAGAGACAAGTGACAGCCCATGGAGTTTAATATAAAGCACCAGGGCTGTAATTCTAGCAGCAAAGTACTGGAAACTAATCCAGCATCTTGATATTTCACTTGCACGTGTGTCTGCGGCTGTTCAGCGGATATCCACTCTTCAACCTCGTCTCCTTGGAACGGCCATTCTGTTTCATCTTTCTGAGTCTCAAGATCTTGCAGGATGCTATCAATATCTTCGACTTCGGGCCTTCTAAAGAATTTTCTCTGATCAACAGAACTGTATGACAATGGCACGTACGGATTAGACGTGGAAACCCCGGTTTCAAGTTGAAACGTCAGCTGATGGAAATGTTCGAACGTTCCAGGACAATAAAGTTGCTGTCTTTCACCCCGACCATTCACCATTGTGCTCAGAGATATTTTCAACGAAGGTGTATCCATTTGTACTCTGGCTGGTACTGGTAAATGAGAGCGAATCATGTAAAGTGGACTGAGCACAGCCAGAACTTTTACTTTGTCCTGAATTGTTTGCGTTATTATTCGTACCCAGATGCTTAAAAATTGTCCACGTTCTTGTAATGGAACTTTAACGAGCCACGGCTGGCCCCATTTCGCATTGGGCTGAAGAGGAATGTCCCCCGTCCAAGATAAATTTGGAACATTGGTAAATCGCAGACGTATGGCCATTTTTTTGCTTCCGTCAAGTATAACCGAGGGCGGTCGAGTTTTGCCAGAAACAGGATATATATCTTTCAGCACGGTCACCTTTGATCCGATATCAGCTTCGTATTTAACTAACTTCATTTCGAAATTGTCGATCAATTGATTTGAAATTACAAGCTGGCCGGAGAATGTTACAAGCTTCTGCGTAGCTGAGAGTGACGTAACGCTTACGAATGCTGACGTTTTTGTGACAGAATTACTGAACTCGACGGCTTGAATCCCATCAGTGCCGACGGAAAATGGTTTGCTCCACAACCAAATATTTTCTTCTATCGCTATCCGTAACATTTTGTTGCCGATATTTCTCCAGGAATAAAAGATACACTGCCTACTTTCTAATAATATATTGTCTCCTGTACCACTTTGACCAAAAAGTATAGGCACATTGCTATCGTTAGCCATCACGTAGCGTGCGAATAAAATCGTGGTTTTATTTTCTTCTTCCAAGGACGAATACCACAAGTGTATTGAAACTGCAAGCGTATGAGCTATCGTTGGGCTCAACTTTAACGCAAATGGACTGCACGTGAAAGATATGTCCGTTTTGTCAGATAACGACAATTGAAGTCTCGCCTCTAGAGGATCTAATATTTCCTGCATCGTTAAATGACCGTAATCTAGTATGTGCACTCCAAATGTTCCGCTAATATCAATCAACATTGAACCGTTAATCCATCTATTAAGTACAAGTATGGCTCCTTTATGTTCTAAGGTCATGAAACATTGAGTTTCGGGTACAGTACCTTTTAGAGCGTAATTCTTCAAGGGAGGCTGTAAATTGTTGTATGTAAGAGTACTAAGATGATTGTACATTGATAAGTGTATAGTGCCAATATTGAGCGCGGCTTGTATGTTAGGTATAATCGAAGAATTGAAATAAGAATCGATGCGTAAACAGGCGGCAAGAACACGGGCCGAGATTATGGTTTTAGAGAATGGTCGATTATTGTTTAATAATAGAACTACGCGCCATATGCAAGCTACTGCCCTTGCTGGAGCCTTCTCAGGAAGCTCCAAACGATAGGAATCTGTTTCTGACAGATAAAAGTCGGCGTATCGCTGATAGGACATGTGAGAGTCGCTCCAATATTCGAGAGCGCACAGTACTTTGTCAACGTATCCACTGTCAGAATCCAGTGTCTAAAAATGTAAAAGGATTGTTATAAAATTAAACCAAATCTTAAAATATTATCTATTATTATTTTGTTTTTTCTTTTTTACTTACTTCAAATGGTACTGGGGATACGTGTATTTTAGTTAATGTTCTTGGTTGAGGATATCTCCAAGCCATTGATTGTTGGGGACAAGTGAAGAAAATAACCTGATGAATTAAATAATAAGTTAAAACATTAAATTATTTCTTAAAGTTTCTATTGGAGAAGTAGATGATATGAAATTTACTTGATACGGAAAAGGTAGTTCGTCTGCATTTCCATTTACAAACTGGAATGCACCTGCTTTGAGATCGTCCTTATAATGTTGCTCAGTTGACAGAATAATTTGCTTTTCGTTAGTTTTGCACTTTGAAGATGATCTTGTCAATTCATTTAATAGTAGTTGGACATCTTCCATAACATTTTTCATAATCTTCATCTGTTCTGGTCCGAAATCCAAATAAAGACTATCACTATCTGCCTGTACTTGTATTTGAGGAATAGATTCGACATTCAACCAAGTCTCCCAAAGCAAGCATATAGTAATATTACAGCACCACGGATTCAAAAGCACTTTTATATTGCCATTAAGAATCGCCGATATGATAAAAGAATCTACAGACGTATTAGAATATATTCTGTCAGGTCTAAGAAGAGATGAAATATTCCCGGATAAAGAAGCTAAACTGGCTATTATTTCGGCTCCGGAATCGGTCTTGAGGGATACTACGATTTGTTTTGTACATACATTCATGTCAGGCCAATTTATCTTTTTCGATTTCATTACTGAAGATTTTTTCATGTTATCGTCTTGTTCTGGCATTATTTCATATTGTTTTATAAAGCATGATAATATCTTACTTTTTATAATATATATCTGATTCAGTCTTGACAAAGAGAAATAAATTTTTGTAGGTCTACCGACATCTATAAGGAACTGTGGATTCTTTCCTATAGTTTTTTCATATTTCATTGTTATGAAGGATGGAGGAATGCCTGTATCCGGATGTAAGTCTCCGTTTTTTGTTTCAATCATAAAAACTTTGAAATCCTTTTCTCTTGGTATTGAAATTAATTCCTTGTTATCTTTATCCCCAAGTGCCATTGTTATATCGAAACAAGATACTTGTACTTTTTGCAATGGATGCTGTTGCGAAAAATAAATATTTGGCTGATTGACCATCGTGTAAAGAAGGGGTTGTTTCTGACTTTCACCCTCATCCTCTTCAACTTCATTTATATCAACTTCATACTCTGTAACTGCTGGATGAATGTCATAAAGTACGAACGTTATTTTTCCACAGTTCACCAGAAATTCGAATGGTAAAAGTATTGAAGTATCCGCAGAGATAGGCTTGCCAATAATTGTTGAATTTATGCTAGACGTTTCAAAATCTATACCGCTATCCTTAGTGACATCAACATCTATGTCATCAGAAGATTGTTTTGTCCATGTAATTTGTTTAATACTTCCCACAGTTGAAAGAGGCTTCTGTGATATGCTGATATATGTATTTGTATTTTTGTCTCGTTCGAAATTTCCGAGGAACAAGTTCTTTAGTTCGTTATTTAATATTGAAATCAACTGAATTTGGTCTAAATTTATTGTTACTTCGATATCTGTGATACAATTTACTTCAATTGCACTTCCACACACCGTGACATCTGGTTTAAATAGAACAGGCGGAGCAATGATCAAGCACAAATCGAATTTTGACAAAAGCGGAAGTGTGGAGAATTGTCGCTCTAAACTACTTCCATGTCCAAGTTTATTCCATTCTAATGCTGGATTTTCGTTCATAGTGTATAAATATGATTGAGACATTTTCTTATTTATAGTCATTTGATAATTCTTCCAGGTAGTTGTGTGGGCACATATATTCTTTATATTAATCTGATATTGCCGATCTTCCACAGCAGAACCAGGTATACTTAAAATATTTGCTTGAGCCGCGAGTTGATATATATCTAATCTCAAAGGAGTTCTACAAATTGGATTTTCTGCATGAGGTGTGATACGAACTCCATCTAATTGAATCATTAATAGATCATGCTGTGGTTTCAATTTCGTTATATTTGAAACTGGTAGCATTAATCTAAGTCCCTTAAAGTCCAGATATATTAATGGTAACATTTCATTATCAAGACTAGTAATGTTATTTAAGCATGTGGTTATACTTTGTTCGGAAATTTCGATTGTATCTTTCTCAATAGGTTGATAGAGACCCATAAAAGGTTTTGCCAATTGCATATATTTACTAACTATAGTAAGAGGTAAGATTATATCCACCATTTGTATTTTTATAACTATCTCAGATATGTAACTACTAGCAGACAATGTTGTTTCTGTTATTATGTCTTTCTGAAACTTCAAAGAAGAATATGGAATATTACCAACTATTATTTAATTGTTTTTAAATATTAACTACCTTTTGACTTTTGTGTCGTTTGTAGGTCCCCCATCGTGTGTGAACGTTTCCTGATTTTGCTCTAGTAAGAGTGAAACTTAAAAAGCCAGAATCATCACCTTTCTCTAAATTGTCCTCTCTTCCACAAAGAACCGCACCCACGTACTCACCGATATCCCAGGTAGGTGAATTCGGTGCTCTGTTAAAATAAATTTTTAGTGTCTATTACATTAAAATTGCATAAATTACCTTTTCATGTGATAATATACCTTGTATAATGAAATACAGTGGCCGTTGTAACTTTATTTTTTAGCTTGAAATAAACAGGTTGTAAATCTAAAGAGGTAATGATATCTTCCAGTTCAAGTACCAATTTTAATGAAGATAAAGTCTCTTTCTCTGTCACGTACAATTTAATCGCAATTTTCGTTATGGTCCACTGAATCCATGCTGTCAAAACTAGTTCTTCTGAATCTATAAAATACATCATATCGCACACAAAAATATAAAATTTATTTAATTATAAAAAAAAATAAGTTTAATTATAATATACCTGGTGTACTATCATCTTTTGATGTTGAAAGGGTCGAATTTGTAGTTGTATCTTCGGGATATAATAATTGTGTTGGTGTAGATGGAGTCTGAGGTATGATAGGAAGAACTACTTGTGCCTCGGTACTTATTTGAGTACTAGCTACAATACTTTTATTATTATTGACAGTAACTCGCAGTACGTTCAAAATATTTGAGATTATTTTACTCGTGAAAACTACCTATAGTAAATACGAAATTTATATGGTTATATAACTATGTATCGATATTTTTATGTCTTTCGAATATTAAATAAAGTAATTTTATTGCAATACCTGTTCTTCGGATATCGAAACAATAATGGGAGAATTATCAATATGAACACAAACACCTAAAGCAGCTAACGCACTTCCTCCAGACGGGGATGTTACGGCTTTAGTTGTAAGAGCAACTGTAGCATTTACCGATACCCTTTTAATAAAGTTTTTCTGGGTGTGCTCTTGTAACATATAACAATGGAAGTCAACAAGGCTCAGTGTCCACGGGAAACTTTGCAATTCTGAAATAAATCACTGTGAGAATTATGTTTTCTGGTATATTTTTTACTACTTACTATTCGTCCACACTGATCTCGGTAATTTAACAGGTAATTCCTGAAGATACGGTGCGAGTAATTCGAAACTTATATTGGATGAATGAATAAGAAGAGAAGGTAATTTTATTATCAGTATTTGTAATTTATTATCGTTTTTTAATGCTCTGTCCTTGGCTTCCTCTATACCTACATTGATTAATAAAAATCAGTATTACAAAGAATTACTAATATATAAGAGTATGAAAGTTGCATGCGTTCCTACCATATGCACCAATACCACTCATTGTAATTGATGGTATGTAAATAACAATATGTCCAACACATCCACTTAATACCAGCCCACACCACCATGGATACAGTTCTGCTAATCTGGCCAATATTCCCAAATTCTGTAAGTTCTATCACCGATTAATTTTTTATAACTGATAAAAAAATTATGCAAATAATTAATTTAGAAAATGTTAATATTATTGACCGTTACTTGAAACCTCGTCATTATCGTTTACCTAAATAATTTTAAGCAATGTACCTGTTTCTCACTTTCGGATTTAGAATCATGTTTTTTTTGAATCTCATCATTTTGTAAAGTTTTCGATTTTTCCGTAGCTATGACGGATTTTCGTTTTTCCTTGTCCGAGGAGCTGTGTACACTTTCGTGTAAACTGGGGAATGTCTTTTTCTTCGTACCAGTGTCTGAAGACGCCCCTTCAAATTGTTGGACTTCGGGTCGAGTTGTACAATACAACGTACCCAAATTATAATACGTAACACGATATTCCAACCACTTAAAAAGTAACGGATCAAGCGAAGCCCTGATATCTGCCATTTGAAGTGAAATCAGAGGTGGATGCGTTTGTCTTTCAATATTTTGTGGAAATTGTATTACAATCGTTATTAGTGATTTGTTTTCATCACTAAAACAGAAAAGATATGATAAATACTGGATTTATTTAGAGCTAAAATATTTAAAGAATACCAACCCGTAAATATTACTTTCTGGCCCTGAAAATATAAAGGCTTGCTGTGACTCATTAAGAGCAAACACTTTTACCGAACTTATATTCAATTCATTTGATATCGTAACCAGAGATGATAACTTTTTGCAATTTATATTTTCCAGTAACAATTCCAGATATACAGGATCTAGGAAATGTTTACAATATAAAATACAATATGTTTAAATATTTCCGATTAATCGATACGATAGTGTAATACGTACTTGTTTCTTGACAAGCGTCGCTAAATAAAGAGGAACAGACAAGAGGGTTGGTTGTATCATTAGAATCAAAAATTGATGTCAAGATAGATACAGCAGCCATTAACTTCGCTTTTGTTCCGGTAACTGTAACACTGTCAATATGTGCCGCGTATGTTTCATGTATTACATCGACATTTCTCCAATATTGCGGGTACAATAATTTTTTGATGTTACATTCAACAGAGTAAGGCATTATTATTGATGTGTGACAATCTTTCGTCAAATAAAGTTGACTTCTTGCTCCATTTACCTAGTTAAGTATATATTAGGAAAAGAAAAAGAAAAATAATCACGTATATGTTGGATTAACTTCTTTGTTACCTGCAATGTAATAATCTTATGACACTGATCAAACATTTCAGTTGGAAGATCGGTTTGTTTGGATGCACAAGCTGCAAGTCTAAACGGGTATAAAGGTTGAAGCATAGTTGCTATTGCTTCGTCACATTCAATGCTCATAAAAGGATCGTCTGTAAGAGCAGGTGTTAAAGGCGTCGTCTAGCAAGATAATATGAAAAGAATAAATAATAGTAACATAATGTTATTTATTATATGTCTACGTATATTAGGGCACTTACTACTTACTCGACTTTCAATTATCTTTCGTTGTCGTGGAAGTCCGGTAATAGAATGATCCGCCAATTGCAATTGAAGCGATGCTTTAACTATTATTAATTTTGTCTCAACCATGGATACATTTTCTCTTAGTGCTTCGTATTCTTCCAATGTAACTGGAGGAAGTTCATCCACAAGTGGATCTGAAATTTATAAATGATGCACAATTGTTTGAATAAAAATTATTTGGAAAATTATTATTCAAGCATACCTGGTTTCGTAACGAGATATGGATTGTAATCATAGTTTGCGGCAGCTTGTTTTATTGTTTCGATACGGTGAAAAACACCAGAACATAATCTAATAGTTAAATCACCTATAATATATCTCATTATTCTACGTTCGCGGAAATTACTGAAAAAAAGTTTACGAAATTATCTCTTTGTGTTAAATTTTTTCTAAGAATTATTTAGTGCCTGATTACCTATACTCAAAATTAGATCCAAACTCTGCCAGTTTTTCAGGTGTTATATCGTCTGGCAATTCGACGCAATGAACGTAATCCATGGAGAACGCGGGACATCGTTCTATTAGTCTCTCCTCTAAATACATTTTATATAAATATTTAATACTAAATTCAAAATTACGAATATAAATTTAAAGGTTCATTACCTGAAGCTGTGCATAAATAGTAATATATCCCTTGCCTATACTCCCGTTTTTTGCCTTTATTTTCCACTGATTCATCATCAAATAATGAATCTTTTAAGTACCGAGTATTAATCTTGCCAGCTACTAAATACAAAGGTGGCTAAACAAAATAGGTCATTATATGTACATTATGTGATTCTCTTGTCTCTATCTCTAAATTAGTATTAGTGTAAAATATTACTTGTGCTCCATCGACTACTTCAAGATGACCACAGCTACAACTTCCTCTTGGATATACGCGTATGTAGCCCATTCCGATTTGAAAACTGGTCATTGCAATTCCTTGGAGCAATGTATCAACTACTACACCATTTAATCGCAATGTTAAAAACGATTTATATCGAAGCTTACGAGATTTATAAAACAATTGTTCCTTAACATTTTCGACTGTCTATGTAAAAAAAAGAACACAATTATTAATTTCCTCTTTCAATTTATTTCAAATAAATACCTTAAAAGTTAAAGTTGCATCTTGTACGTATATGCCTAAATGAATGGTATGTCCAGAATAAGCCATTTGCTGCTCTGTAGACCAGTCATTGTCCCATTCAATAGGTAACAGAGATGACATCATGTTCCAAGCCCATCCACCCCATCCTGTACTGTCTGTAGCTGTTCCAATCACATGATCTGTATCATCTACAATATTACAAGATAATATATTATAAAACAAAATGACACGATATAATTTTATTTTGCATGAAATAAAATGAAGTAGAACCTTGTATACTATCTTCTCTTTCTTCTGCAGAAATTAATGATTTTTCTTTGATAATTGGAAATTGTTTTGTTTGCAAAGCCATTATTAAGGCAGCTAATCTAAGTAACATTGGTACTTGTTGTTCCGTTATACTGAATTCCATTTTTTGACAATGAAGGTCTAATCGTGTAATAGAAGCTTTCCTTGCAGTATTACTGTGATAGTTTATAATTAAACGTATTATAACTGAACATCGATATAGAACAGGATCCTACATGACAAAATAGCATATTTTCGTACTTTAAACACAAACCAATTTACAACCAATTATAAAAAATATTACATTAATACCTGATATATTTCTATTTTTCCAGATGCATCCATTTTATCTAAACATAGTGTTAGATCTTGAATAGTAATAACTTTTCTAAGCATAACTTCATATGCATTGACATCTAAAAAAGTATATATATAGATATATAATTTTATACATACAATCTTAAAAGATATTGTTAGAAGGATCATAATATGAGATACATACCAGTAAATGCTGGTTCCCATTTGTTATCAACAGTTTGCATGCTTAAAAATCTGACATTGACACTAAGAACTATATCTTCTTCCACATACTTTAGGATTAAATTATTACAATTAATTGTTATGTTATTTACAACTTTTGTTACTATGCTTTTTATGTACCCAGGAGGAGCTTCTTCCCTATAAATATAAATTAAATAGTAATAAGTAGAAATTTACTTAAACTTTGCTTAATATGTATTTTAGTAACAGCAATCAGTTGCTTACTGTGATATCTCTTGCCTTCTTTGTAAGGAGGTAGGATTGGTCTCCACTTTATTATCATCTTTTAATTTTAAAATACATTCTAAAATAAAGGTTAAAATTGTACTTTTATATGTTTTAATTAAATGCGAATCACATTGTCTAATATTTACCTATTGTATTAATGGTAATTACAATTGGCTCCGAAGTAATTTTTACCCAAGGAACATGAATAAGTAATTCATGTATATGACCACTAACGAAAACAAAGGGAAGATTCAGTTGTTCTTCCAAAACTTCTAGCCTTAGATCAAGATTTTGAAATGATGCATCACCACCCCATAAGGAAACCTAAAATATGAAATCAGATATAATACATGTATATGACAAAAAGAAATATAGATTTATTATTACATAATAATATATACACAGATATGTATATACATATATACATACATACCTGAGATTGTTCTGGTTTAAAATTTTTCACATATTTTTCAACATAACTGAGGATTACTGGTGTTATATATGATTCCAATTTGAACATTGTGAATTACAATTCAATACATTCCACATACTCTTGTAAGTTTGATAAAATCATATGAATGTAAAATCCTTGAATAATTTACTTTTCATTCCAGCAATTCATTGAATACGCATACCAAGTATATCGGTAAAAGAAGTAACAGTCATAATAATAAGAAAAAATTAATATTCAACCACTTATAGTGTTTAAGAATGCAAAAGTTTATCTGAAAAGTGACAAAGTAAAACTTATAGATCAAAAGTAAAATGTGGATAATTATTAACTTTAACCTGTGCATTTAATATGTGTAAAAGAGATATAAATAGGATATAAATAGCGAAGAAAATTGAAAAATACACATGTAAATCTACTGACAACATCTTCATTCTTAAAGCAACTGAATCGAACATTCTGATGAGGAAAGTGAAGTAGGAAAGTGAACAGAATCAACAGTCGCTTTGAGAAATATATTTTATTCCTTTTTCTCATTTAAATACGGAGACGGAGTATAAATTGTAGTACGCTATCGCTTAACGTGTAGAAAAATACATATTAACCTTATCGAGCATCAGTAGTAGACCATGCATTAAATTCAATTATAAAAATACAGTTTTAAAAATACATATCTTCAATGAAATTTCGATTAAATAAAGAAAGGATCAATGCCACTTTCAATGATTTGCAATTGACCGTTTTAAATCGTGATTTTATGCTTTGTAAATACAGATTTTATTTATGCTGTCTGCTTTAACCTTTCTAATTTGACGTGTACTGCAGCTGTGCATGTGCACAGTGACTGACACTGCGCATGCGAGTCGTTTTGAACGCACGCCGAACGAGATTTTAAACTGCGTATTTGCGAGATTTGTTTTGTGATTCTTCAACGATCTCAAGAATATTCTTGCCTTTCAACGTCACCAACAAAATTCTCACTCTGAACCCATAATTCTGTATAATTTCTACACACGCAAGTATCTTTCGATACAGTCAATAAAAACAGTGTTTTCTTTTTCATTTGACATTTTCGCATATTCTTCGATGCTCATTTAGCATCGAGCGTGACGATTTACTGTCACGTTTGAAAATAATGCCGCACGTAACTGCGTATTTTGCAGCTCGGGACTACACAAAGCCTGCGATTGACCGTCGCATCGCCGAGCTGTTAAAAAGAAGAGTTGCTTTGGAGAAAATACCCACCGAAAGTTTGAAAGAGCGACTTGTGCGTAAAGTGTAGAATTATATTGAATTGAAGTACAAGTATCATTTAGTGGACTGTCTCGTTTAAATCTTATTACTCTGTCATATATATGTACAGGCGAAATTTAAGGAGAATCGAAACGCTAGACAAGGATTACTCAAGGCAACACATAGACAGGTCTTGGAAGTTGCTGCCTTCATTTTAAATATAGACCCTGATACCTTGGAAGAAGGAGTTATTGATAAAGACGAATATATCAGTGTTCTTGGTAGTTTCTTTGTTAAAGATGGGAAACATGCGATTCTTATACACTATCAGCCAATGGAACCACCTCCGTTTGGTATCATAAACTGTTCTCTTGTTACGTATATTTCTCTGAATTTTGAACGTATAATCAATGTAGTCGATATCTTGAACGTATGAAAAATAGAGTCAGGAAGGTGGATCCCGCAATATGAACAAGAAACTGAAGTAATACGTTGCTGTGTCACTGATGGTTCTACAGAACGACTTTCTGGCAAATGTGTTATAGTTTACAGACTGAAATCAGACATTGATTTAGAAACAAAGTATCTTCAAGATGTATGTTTTTAGCATGTCTATCGAAATTAATTTCATACAATACAATATTGAAACTTTAAATAGGAAACATATTATGCATATGCAGAAGTTGATCCAGTATCTCAAAGCGCACTTGCAGCCATATCAGATGTAATTCTAAGGCTAAACTTGCCGGCAATAATTGTTAACAAAGTATGGGGTGAACTGTCAAAATCTGAAGCTGGTGACAAAGTCATAAACAATTTTATTTGTGATTTTAGAGACTTTTGTGAATTTTTAAGCAGTGAGATAATCATTTAAGATCAAGATAGTCACATGTGTATGAAGCTATTATTGTTATAATTTTTTTAGTGACAAAGCTAGACTTAGAAAACACAATAAGATTTTATACTGATTGGGAGGTTTATAACAAGTACTTAGCATCACCCGAGGATAATAAAAAAAGTCTTCGTAATCCAGAAGCTATAGAAGCCATAGAAAATAATGTCAAGCTATGGAAGAAAAGTATGGAACGGGTAAAGTCTATGAATGTTGTTTATTTTAATTCATTAAGAAATAATATATATTTGGCCGTACAGGCTGTTGTTCAGAGTCAACAATTACGCAGAGAAACGGAAAAAATGGGTCCAAATGCAGAACTCGCTTATTGGAGAAGATTGCTTGCTCGTTTTTCATCAATTATTGAACACATTAAATCTCCAGTCACTCAGAAATATATAGATTTCTTAACAAAAATAAAATCGAAACGCATGAAAGTATGTGTATTGTAAGATATATCCTCTTTTTTATTTAAATTAATTCATAGCTGATAAGAATTTCACAAGGTTTTACGTGTAGAAATGGAGGTTGCTGGAACGTCACGTTAAAATGATCCAAATTCTCGCACAAGATAATGTAAAATATTTATATGCGCTAGAAAAATTTACTCAACCTTTGTACAGGCTTGATCCAACAAAAATAGGAGAATATTTGCCTCCCCTCATGTACGTTATACGAATGATATACGCCACTTCCCGATTTTTTAATACCAGACGAATGGTCACAGCGGTGTTTGTAAAAGTATTACCCTCAAAACATGATAAAAATTAAGAGGTTTACCTCGCATTTATATATTCTACAATATCAATAATCTGATTATCAATTTTTCAGATGACGAATCAAATGATTTTAGCATGCAAAGCATATTTAACGGAGGATGGTAAGATAAATATTTGGAACGAAGCAAAATCAGTTATGATATCCAAAATAAAGGCAAATATTAATTAAACAAAATTCTAAATAAATCCGATTTATTATGGAATTTTCTTTACTTAGGATTGCATTAAATTATGCGAACAATATCACGAATATTATATCGCAATGTGCAGAAATGTAAGAGAATCTGCCGATGAAAAACCTTTTGAGGTATCTGAAATGTACGTTTTCGGGAAGTCTAATACTTTCAAAGCGAGAATAATAAAAGTCAGTGATAAACTGTTTTATTAAATCATTCTTACCTTTGAAAAAGAGGAAATCATTAAAAATAACTTATAAATACATTCCAGATTATGGATGTTTTACAAACAATGTTAACATATCTAATTCTTTACAATTCCGCAATAGAGGGAATAGACGTATTTGCGAACAAATTCTTCAGTTTCTTTCAGGATATTTCATCCAAAGACTATGATCCATTAAATCATAGGAAACCATATTTTGATTTTGATTACGATAATTATAAGAAAAATGTGGCAGAGACAGAAATAGAATTAAGAAACTTCTTTTATAAATGCGTCTCGGACGCGCCAAATATAACAGAAGCATTGAGGATAGTAGCAAGGTATTTAATGTATAATAGAAAAATTGAACATCTTCACCAACTCTTTTGTAACGTGTTACACGTGCAAAATATTCAAAAATTTTGCCAATTGATTTATACAGATTTCAAAAATTGAAGTTCAAACATCTGAGAATCGACAGGAAGTACTTAGAACTCATTACACTGTTTCAAAAAGAAATTGAGGATGTACGAGATAGATACAACGAAGACAGATCGGATCCTCCGATACCGCGAAATGTTCCACCTATTGCTGGCCGTATTTTATGGATCCGACAACTTTTCAGGCGTATCGAAACTCCGATGGAAATATACAAAAAGTGCAAAAGAGTGATTACTCACGATCATATGCAGAGATGCATTAGAATTTACAATGCCTTGATCACTGTTTTTATACATTATGAAATGATATATCATAAAGCATGGTACGATTGTTCAGAAATTGTAAGTACAGTCGTCGTACAAGACGAGCAGATTGTGAATTTTTATGCATAAAATATGAACATATATTATTTGATAGGTTCGATTGGCGTTAGCCTCACCATTGATAATAAGACACCCAGATACGAACAAGTATCATCTGAACTTCGATTCGTACATTATCGAGGTGATACGTGAATCAGAACATATGGCTAGGTTTGACTTGGAAGTGTCAGATTTTATACAAATAATAACATTTTGTAAAGAGAGAATTTTCTCATCGTATGAAATTGTAAAGCAATTGGTCGACGAAAATAATACACTGAGGTACATCCTTCGTATCTATTTTTTTTTTTTTTGAAGAAATAAGAAATTTTTATACCTCAGATTTTTATTCTACGATTTTAGACGAACGATACCGATATTATTTTTGATTTTGATAAAAATTGTTCTTGTTAATCTCGAGATCGCCTTTCAACCTTGTTTATCAGTAATCACATGGACGTCTTTAAACATTGACGAAGTGTGTAAGGAGATAAAGAATGCACTTGCGTCGGTGCAGATTTTTGTCAAAGATATAAGAGACATGAAAGAAGCAAGAGTCGACGAAGTTTTCGAATCCATATCAGAAGTTATTCTAGTGAAACTCGATGATTATGCAAAGACTCCTGCTCAACTTTTAGACGATAATATGGCATACGGACTTACAATAGCAGTCGATTTGGAAATTAAATCGTCAGCAGCGGAGAAAGCAGTTACTGCTATTATTAATAAGTTTATGGACTTCATAATCGACGAGACTGTTCAGGATATTAAATACAATTGGATGGATCCGGATAAAATACACAAGCATATCTCACAGACGAAATTGACAAAGGGAAAATATGAACCAGGTGTTGATATTTTACTGTTAATTAGTTAGTTAGTTAGTTAGTCAGTGGAATTTTAAATTAGTATGTAACGAACCTAACGTTATAGACAGGTTAAACGGATCTTGTATGATTTACGAATACAATAATTTGTATTTATTAACTAATTGTAGGTTTTGCCCCTATCGAGAGAACACGTAAAGTTCAAATAAATCGGGTGCACAATGATTGCATGGAGTTATTCGCTTATTTCCATAATAAACTCGTAGAAGCCTTAGTAAAGTGCACCAAAAACTCGCTCGAGTTATTAAAGAAAAAAGTCACTAATATGAGGTTCGTTCAATTTTAATTTCTCTATGAAGTAACGTTACTAAAAAAAAAAAAAAAAATGACTTTTTGCATGACTATATAGTCATCTGATACACGATAATGACGAATTGAGGATGAAACCGATACTTTTGACGACGTTCGTCTTGCAAATACCAAATATCGTGATAGTACCCCCTATAGAGGAATTACAGTATTGTTTTGGAAAATTAGTGAGTAGCGTTCTGGAAATTTACAAACAAGTCACAGCATGGGGACAACGTTATTATAATCTGAAATCTGAAAATGTCGTATCAAATACACAAGGTTCGTTTCTTGCAGTAGTAGAAACGAAAAATAGCAAATCGGAAACGTTATGAACCGTGCATAGTAGCAACAAAGTTGATTTCACTATTGCTACAAACTCTTCAATTTTTATAATCGTATACAATACACATTAATGATTTTCTCAATAATACAGAAAATAATGCAATTCCTCGGAAGAATTATTATCACATAATATCGGATCACAAAGAGATAGTACGTAGCATAATGAGCCTGCAAGGTGCAATTTTTGCCGTAAAGCAAGACATCGATGAAATTGCCAATGTACTTTCACCCTTTCTTTTCCCAATTTTGAATATATGTACAAACAATTCTCGAACAACGTCATGAGTGTAATAATCTAAAATATATAAACGTGTAATAATTTAAAATGTATTAATATGTACAATAATCGTCAAAATTCACTGTACGCCTGAAAGTATAATACTTGATTTTAAATATAATGGAACCAATGAACGATGTTGTTTGAGAGATGCTTGTACACACATACACGTGTAATTCCAACGGATGATATATGCAGTTTGTACTTTTCAAGTAGATTTACTTGCAATATTCTTACATATGGTCCGAAGACAAAGATAATATCATTCAAAGTTTCGTCGATTCCGAGCCTATCACTCAAGAGATCAAAGAGAAGTTCATGGAATACGACAGTTTAGTCGATGAGATTCAACATCTGCCAAACAAACACGTAGTCGGTCCTATAGAAATTAGCATGGGTAATGATTTAATATATATATATAATTTTTTTTTGAATTTACATAGACATTACTATAAACTATAAAATAAAATGACAATAAATTTTCAATGAAACTGTAACTGTAATGTAAATGTCTAGACAAATTGAAGTTAGCATTTCTGGTTGAGGCACGTGTATGGAAGATATCACTGGGGCAGAAGTTGTCTGCAACTTACAAGGAGAAATTAAAAAGAATCATCGAATACATAAACGAGAAGAACAAGGTTTTAGCCAGGAAAATAAAGGACCTGGAAGACGTAAGGATCGCGATGAAGTGTTTAAGCGAGATACGAGACGATTTCATATCGTTGGATATAGAGTTGATCTTGATCGAGGAAACGTACACATTAATGGGAAAGTTTAATATTCTTGTCTCGAAGGAGGAACAGGATATCGTGGACGGTTTACGATACAATTTCACAAACATGTTGAACACGGTAATTATGTCTGAAAAATTATAATTATTACATGTTGATATGTGCATTTGCCAATGAATTGTTCGATGCTACAAGGCGAAACAAGTACAAGCAAAAATATGCGAAATGCAAGAGCCATTGAAAAAGGAATTGACGGATGGTGTTGCGATATTTAAGCAAGATGTGATCAATTTTGATTTTGACTTTGAGCTGAACGGTCCTATGGTTGAAGGAATACCGGCTAAAGAAGCTAGTGATCGGTATCATTTACGAATAATACATTATTTTGCAACACTATATTTTCTCAAAACACTGATATTGTAAAATGTAAGATCTTAATTCTGATTAACTAGCTAACTTATTGTTAATTCGTATTTAGGATATTATAACACTGGTAGTTCCAACGTTAAGTAAATAGAAAAATAAACATTATTTTAGTTTATAATTGATCTATTATTCGCAATTAATTTTCTTAGGCTGATATTCTTTCATGCCCGTCTTGACGAGTTATGGGAGAAGTACCAGACTTACAGCAGCGGGGAAAGTTTATTCGGCATTGAAATAACAGACTACCCGGCTCTTCATCAAAGAAAGAGGGAAATTAATTTACTACAGAAGTTATACTCCTTGTATTTGCAAGTTATACGAACGATCGACAGCTACTACGAGATACCTTGGGCAGAGATCGATATCGAATCCATAATGACTGAACTAGCCGAATTTCAGAATAGGTCAATACATTTTATGCTCAAAATGGTTATTTACTAATTTTCTTTTACTCCATATATGTTTGTTCTACAAGTATCATTTAACTTTTACACAAATTCTCGGATTTGTTTCAAATTTTATTAATTTAATTGTGACATAGTTGTGTATAGTTGTGACTATAAATTGCAGATTTGCGTTGTAAGCACAACGTGTAACGTAATTTTACAATTCTATGTCAGATGTCGAAGACTACCAAAGGTTATGAGAGAGTGGCCAGCCTACATCGACTTGAAAAAGAAAATCGACGACTTTAACGAAACTTGCCCATTGTTAGAGATGATGGCTAATAAAGCGATGCAAGAGAGACATTGGGAAAGAATGTCGAAATTGTGCAAATACTACTTTGATGTTGAGTCGGAGGCATTTACATTGGCCAACGTGATGCAGGCACCTTTATTGAAGTACAAAGACGAAGTCGAGGTATGGTTTCAACACGCAATATCGTTCACTGATTAATTTAATTTTTATTTTATAAACGTATTAAATGTCGATATATACCGTATGTATATGAAAGAATTATTTATAGAATGACTCAGTAAGACGATACGATAATAATTAATATTTAATGTATTTTGTATAAATATTTAGTATTTAATATAATATGTTTTGATATTTTAATATTTCCATATTTTCGCAGGATATATGCATAAGCGCAGTGAAGGAGCAAGAAATAGAGAGCAAACTAAAACAGATCATAGCAGAATGGGCCATCGTGGATTTACAATTCTCCACGTTCAAGCAGAGAGGAGAATTGCTCTTAAAAGGCGTGGAAACGTTGGAGATAATATCTCAGCTCGAGGATAGTTTGATGATCATTAGTTCACTGCTGGCAAATCGGTATTTAATTCATATGAAGGAATATTTAACATTGAATGAACAACACTGTTATCACTTGGATAATATAATTTAGATATAACGCGCCTTTCAAAAAGGATATACAACTGTGGCAAAATAAACTCAGCAATACCTCTGAGATCTTGGCAAAATGGCTCAATGTTCAGAATCTATGGGCTTATTTAGAAGCTGTATTCATTGGCGGAGATATATCGAAACAACTTCCAGCGGAGGCAAAACGTTTCAATGTAAATAATTAATCTCTAAAAGCTGTAAAAAAAAAAAGTTATCTTTATGTTGTTATAAGCAAACTTTCATCTCGATAGATCCTTTTTTTTTTTTTCGTATTGATACATATCGAAGGCAAATTGGAACGATAATGTTAAAACAAAATTTCACATGGGGTAAAATTTAATCTGTGTTAGTTTTTAAGAGTCAAATTCCGATAGTCCGGTAGTATGTTAAACATTACAGAATATCGACAAAGCGTGGATGAAGATAATGTATCGAGCACGTGAGAGGGTGAACGCAGTGGAAACTTGCACTGGAGATGAAACAATGACACAATTTTTGCCACATTTGTTGGAACAGTTGGAATCTTGTCAGAAATCTCTCAGCGGGTATTAAAATTCATTCCTTTAATACTGTCGTTAACGCTGCTGCTTTTCTGAAATTTTATATGTTCCAATTTCGTTTCACTCTCAGTTGAAAAATACGATACTTAATATCGTAAAGAAATCTTTAGCATAACAATTTCGATTTTCTTATATTTTTCTTAAATTTAAAAAGTTTTCTAGCGCCAGAGAAATAAATTTCATCGTAAACGATAGAAAGAACGTAGAAGTAACGTGTTTGAAATTAATTGAAGCAAAATCATACTTACCTGTGCAGATATTTGGAAACGAAACGAAGCATATTTCCAAGATTTTGCTTCATATCAGACCCCACGTTGCTGGAAATACTTGGCCAAGCAGCAGATTGTCACACCATACAGAAGTATCTCGACGGTTTCTTCGACAATATAGGAAAAGTAATAATTTATCTAAATATCTTCTTCTTTTTACTATTAGATTCGTGCACAATTTAGATTTTTCTTGATTGCAGTTAGAGTTTCACGAGAAAGAGTATGAAAGGATCGTAGCCATGTATTCGCGCGAAAACGAGAAAGTGCTAACAGAGAAGGATGTTATATGTACAGGGCTTGTGGAGAATTGGTTGAACACTTTGTTAACGGTTCATCAATTCTCTGTTGGCAGTGCAATCTCCCAAGGGTTGCAGACTCTTCCTAACGAAGACTTTGATATTATACAGTTGATCGACAATTCAATTTTACAAGTAATAGTTTTAACAATTCTGATCTTTTGATCGCACTTTTTTTAAATTAAAAAAGTTAATAAAATTGAACGAATAGAACTGTTTTATTCGATATTAAATGAAGAGTAGAAGGATTATTATTTGTTAGTTATTACACTGGAATGAAATGGAATATGTGGGATGAAATTTCACATTCACCCTCATTAGTCTTTAAGAGTTCGATTGACAAATAGTAAATTTGATAATTTGATAGTTAGATTGATAAATAGTAAATTTGATAAAATATAAAACACAGAAGAAATTGTCGTGTGTTTTCGATTATAAGTTACAATATAACGTAACAGGTAGGATTATTAGCCTTGCAAGTTTTATGGACTCACGACTCTGAAGTAGCTCTCAATACAGTAAGACGAGACAGAAACATAATGAAGCGAACAAATCAATGGTTTCTCGATTTATTGAACAGTCTCATTGAAGTAACCGTTAAAGACTTATCAAAGTACGCGAGGGCGAAGTACGAGGCATTGATTACTATTCACGTGCATCAAAGGTATATACCGTATGTGTATCATGTTCCATGTTATGGAAAAATCAAGAACTAACTTTATGATATCTGTTTTAATCTTTGTCTCTATTTTGTATCATCTCTTACGTTGGAAAATGTTACATTATCATTTTATTTTATGAAAATTTTATTTAGCAATAAATATTAATTTTTGCGAATTTTTCTTAGAGATATATTCGACGATCTGTGTCGTATGAGAATTCGCAATGTCGGTGATTTCGAGTGGTTGAAGCAATGCAGATATTATTACGACGCTGAAACAGAAGACGTCCCTATACAAGTAACGGATATAGATTTCGTCTATCAGAACGAGTTTCTAGGTTGCACCGATCGACTTGCCATTACTCCCCTCACTGATAGATGCTACATAACATTAGCTCAAGCCGTGGGTAAGATTATCTTCACTGTGCATTTGTTTTTCTCCTTAGTTGCTTTTATAAAAAAAAAAGAAAACACGAATTTGAAACCAATATCTTTATGTTTAAAGCAAAAAGAAAAATATCTCTTCTGTATAAACGTATTTATATGTTCTGTACGATAATTTTAACCATTATTTTATTGAATTCGATGTGTATTCTCAGGTATGAACTTTGGAGGTGCACCAGCAGGGCCGGCCGGCACTGGCAAAACAGAAACCACGAAGGATATGGGGAAAGCCCTTGGAAAATACGTGGTGGTATTTAATTGCTCCGACCAAATGGATTTCCGCGGTCTAGGCAGAATATTTAAAGGATTAGCCATGTCCGGAACCTGGGGCTGCTTCGACGAGTTTAATCGTATCGATTTGCCAGTTCTGTCCGTCGCTGCTCAGCAAATAGCGATTGTACTTACAGCAAGAAAGGAAAGAAAAGCAAATTTTCTTTTTAGGTATATTCATTAGAGCATCAATCAGATCGTACGATCTTAAGGACTATTCTAAAAATCAATTTTCCTGTATATATTTCCTGTAAATATTTCCTAAAAGACTCTTTTCTCATTATCTGAAAATATTTTTAATTGTTATTATCTAATAATAATTATTGGTATTACATTTAACGTATTGACAATAAGAGAACATATATGACCACACAGTGATGGTGAAATATACCATTTAAACTACGAGCTTGGGATTTTCATTACTATGAATCCTGGCTACGCTGGTCGTCAAGAATTACCGGAAAATTTAAAGATACAATTCAGAAGCGTCTCTATGATGGTTCCTGATAGACAAGTATTAAACATAATATCTAGAATAATGATAAAACACAAGTTTATTGTTACATTGATAATTGCACGTTCGTTTAGATAATTATGCGTGTAAAATTGGCAGCTTGTGGTTTTAAAGAGAACGTTCTATTGGCACGAAAGTTTTTCACGTTGTATAAATTATGTGAGGAACAATTAAGCAAGCAGGTACATTATGATTTCGGTTTGAGAAACATATTGTCTTGCTTGCGAACTCTCGGTGCACAGAAACGAGCGAATCCCACTGATTCTGAAGAAACTACTTTAATGAGAGTTTTAAGGTAAAACAAATCCTCCAACTACAGATTTTTTCAATAAAATTAATCAAATTATATTCTGATATTACAGGGACATGAATTTGTCGAAATTAGTAGACGAAGATGAACCCTTGTTTATGTCTCTCATCGAAGACATGTTCCCAGGCATCAAGCTCAGAGTTCAAATATACAAAGATCTGCAAAAAGCACTTGCAAATGCAACTGTTGCTCTTGGTATAATGAACCATCCAGAATGGAACTTGAAGGCAGTTCAAGTAAATTTAATAATTCAATGACGAATGATGATGATTTGAGATGATAATACAATATAATAGACAATCGCGTAATTTCTAGTTGTACGAAACCTCTTTGGTTCGCCACGGCTTGATGATGCTTGGACCGACAGGATCCGGAAAAACTATGTGCATGTGGGCTCTTATGAAAGCTCTAACAGAAATGGGCATACCTCATAAAGAAGTTAGAATGAATCCCAAAGTCAGCATCGTTCTTTATTTTAGTTACTAATTTACACTATGTATAATAAGTGTTTTTATTAATGTCAAAGCAAGATTTTTAATAAGTTTCATATATGCAAAAGCATAGATTACATATTTATGATAAATGTTTTTATTCATATGAAACATCCTACAAAAATAGTAAGTTTAATAAGCAATTTGTAACAATGTTCTTAGGCCATAACCGCGTCCCAGATGTTTGGTAGACTAGACGTAGCGACGAATGATTGGACAGATGGAATTTTCTCCATTATATGGAGAAGATCGACGCAAACGAAGAAAACAGAAAATTTATGGATGGTCCTGGACGGTCCTGTGGATGCTGTGTGGATCGAGAACTTAAACTCCGTGCTGGACGATAATAAGACGCTAACTTTAGCGAATGGCGATCGTATAATTATGGCATCCAATACTAAATTGGTCTTTGAACCGGACAATGTTGATAATGCATCGCCAGCTACGGTATCTCGTATGGGAATGGTGTTCATGAGTGCTTCTGTACTAAAATGGACTCCCATTCTACAAGTAATGTTAACATTTTTTATTATCTTTCATCCTTGTACCTAGGACTCTTGAATATCTTTTTCTATTTTTAAATATATTTTTACTTGGTTTTTAAAAGGCATGGTTTAAAACACAACCGCCAGCACAAGTAGAAGTGCTGAATAATTTTTTCAAAAAAATTTACGACGACGCCCATACCTTTGTTCAAACGAAACTTCCGGTAAAGATGCAACTCTTGGAAGCTCTTTACATAAGGCAGTGTATCGATTTGTTGGATGGTTTGCTTGGTACAAATAAAGATACGACTAGTACGTATGTTTTCACACAATGTCCCTCTTACTTAAGTTATAATAATGAAAGTACTTGGAATAATAATATTTGAAGAATCTATGTAATTGAAATATTGACTGGAAATTCACACAAATGTATGAAAAAGAAATTTAATTGAAATTTGCGTGATTTAGGAATACTGCCGGAATATCACATCGAAAAGATATTTCTTTTCTCGCTAATGTGGAGCTTGGGAGCGGTATTGGAATTAGATGAACGTAACTTATTACAGGAGTTCTTACTTAATCACCAATCGAAATGTAATTGGCCAAAATGCAAGGTAATACCACATACGCATGGAATCGTTTGATATGAAAGCAAAGATAATTATACTGTGAAATAATGGTCGTTGTAGGAAGATGAAACCATATTTGAATACCTAGTGTCAGACGATGGCCAATGGATGCATTGGTCTGAAAAGGTCCCAGAATTCATCTATCCGCCGGACGAAGTCTTAAAATATTACACTATTCTAGTCCCTAATATAGACAATACAAGAACTTTATTCTTGATCGATGTCATTGCGAAACAGGGGAAAGCAGTATTACTAATAGGTATGAATTGCACTTGCTAAAAAAAGTATATAAAACAATCAAAATCAAATTGTAAAAAAACAAAACGAACGTCTGTTTAAGTTTATTAACATTATCTATCTTATCTATTAACATTATTAAATAACTTGCAGGAGAGCAAGGAACTGCAAAGACAGTTATGGTCAAAAGCTACATGTCCCACTATGATCCAGAAGAACATCTCTGTAAATCTTGCAGTTTTTCTTCCGCATCTACACCCAATATGGTTCAGGTAATTAACAGAAAATTGGAAAATTAGTATCAACGATAAGCTGTCATGCAACGGAATACGATTCGCAGCGAATATTTGAAAGCTACGTGGAGAAAAGAGTGGGTACCACTTACGGACCCCCAGGTGGCCGAAAAATGACCATTTTCATCGACGACATAAATATGCCGGCTATAAATGAATGGGGTGATCAAATTACAAACGAGATCGTTCGCCAACTGATGGAATATAAAGGCTTTTATTCCCTGGACAAGCCCGGCGATTTCTGTACTATACAGGATATTCAGTTGCTTGCAGCCATGATTCATCCTGGTGGGGGTAGAAACGATATTCCACCGCGGCTCAAGAGACAATTCAATATTTTTAATTGTACATTACCATCCAACAAATCCATGGACACGATATTCAGTAAGAGCATATAATAATTTGCGAAATCGACATGTTATGAGATATTTTAATTAGATGTTAAAACAGCTTTCAATGATGGGTTTCTGTTTTTCATGTATATCGTTATTTTCTTTTCTTCTAATGACCCGATAATACTCGATTGTATATAAACGCAATAATGACAATGGTGATGTTACGTTTATGCTATACATATTTAATTTGAACGAATTACCTTCACAGCTAATTAACAAGTTAATACATGTTTCCAAAAAATGTTTAGGAAGCATCGGGCAAGGATACTTTTGTAGCACCAGATTCGACGAGAGTATTGTAAACTTTTTGCCAAAATTAATACCTTTAACGAGAGTCCTGTGGCAGCAGACTAAGAGTAAAATGTTGCCAACGCCAGCAAAGTTTCACTATGTCTTTAATTTAAGAGATTTGTCTCGAATATGGGAAGGCATCCTCAGAATAGAAAGTGCTGAATGTGATTCCAGAAGCAGGCTATTAAAGCTCTGGGAACACGAATGTACTCGCGTAATTGCAGATCGGTTGGTTGTTGTACAATATAAAAAAAATCCTCTTTTTTAATAAAGTAATAAATAATTACATTTTCTACTGTTGTTAGATTTACAAACAATGAAGACACACAGTGGTTCAAAAGCACATTACGAAAAACAGCGGAGAAAATGTTAGGTTCTGATTTTAGTTTCTACATACCAGTCGAAACATATTTCGTGAATTTTCTGCGTGAACCGCCGGAACCTACTGGAGATGAACCGGAAGATTTCGTCTTTGAAGCGCCAAAGATTTACGAGGAGATGCCGAGGTACAAATTTACTTGAAAAACTTGATTCGTTAATTTCAACTTACTGCGATTGCTTTAATTAATCGTCTATTTAACACTATCATCAAAACTATCATCATTTCGTTTTTACAGTTACGAGATTGTGATTGCAAAGGTCCGACAAAATATGGATCAATTCAACGAATACGTTCGAGGAATGCGCATGGATTTAGTATTCTTCCACGATGCTCTGGTGCATTTGATTCGAATATCGAGAATCCTGGGTGTTCCTCGAGGCAACGCGATGCTGGTAGGAGTTGGAGGATCAGGCAAACAGAGTCTGACTCGACTAGCCTCTTTCATCGCTGGTTTTAGCTTTTATCAAATTACATTAACCAGGTAATTCACACCGAAGAGTTTTTGACTTGACAAAAAAAAAAACAGGTGAAATATGATTAAAATTTATATAGACGTGTTATATTATGGCACGTGTAATTTGCAACTTATAATTCGTTAATTTATTAATATTAATTGGAAGAGCAAAAGTATATGATAACAATCACAATATCTTCATCGTTTTTGTCTAGGACTTACAGCGTTGGAAGTTTACTGGAAGATCTACGAAAAGTGTATCATACAGCTGGTGTGGGAAGCAAGGGGCAGACATTCATATTTACCGACAACGAGATAAAAGAGGAAGCTTTCCTGGAGTACATAAATAACATATTGAGCGTTGGAGAAATAGCGAATCTGTTTCCAGCAGATGAACTTGATGAAATTTTAACGACAGTGACGCCTATGATGAAAAAGGACGACCCAAAGCGACCACCAACTCCGGATAATCTTTACGATTATTTCTTGACACGCGCGAAGGATCAGTTGCATATGGTCTTATGTTTTTCACCAGTGAGTAACCTTTTTGGGTTCGAAGAGTTATGATCTCTTTATCCTTAAAATTGCCTGTATTATTTTTTCTTTTTTTATATCAGATAGAAAAGATACATAATCGTGTAATACACTTTTAAAATTGAAATTTCTCTCAAACATCATCACATGCTCATGCATTTACTTGTGAATTACAGGTTAGCGAGAAGTTTAGATCCCGAGCATTGAAATTCCCTGGTCTTATATCTGGTTGTACGATAAATTGGTTCTGGCGATGGCCAATAGATGCTTTATACGAAGTCAGTGATCACTTCATAAAGAAATATAAAATAATATGCCCCGTAGAGATAAAACAACAGCTAATAGAAGTTATGGGAGACGTGCATAATAATGTGAATGACGTTTGCGTACAATATTTCGATAGGTAGTGTTATACTAATTGACTGCAATTAATTGTCGTATAAATCCAGATGTCGGATGATATGACCTTTCTTCCTGAGCAGATTCCGCAGAGAGGTGTACGTGACACCAAAATCGTTCTTAACTTTCCTTAGCGGATATAAACTACTTTACAAAGAACGTTTGGACAATATCAATATGCTGTCGTATCGTATGAGCAGCGGTTTGAGTAAGTTAGTCGATGCTGCAGCTCAAGTCGACGAATTGCGTAAAGTTTTGGAGAAGAATCAACAGGAAATCGCGGAGAAGAACGTGCAAGTCGAGGCTGTTCGTATATTTTTATGAATAACAAAATAATAAAGGTTTCATTATTGCATTGTTTTTACCTTTGATATCATTATTTCGTAGATTTTAGTCACTGTGAATGAAAAGAAGAAAGAGGCGGAGATGGTGAAAGCACAGGTGCAAGTTTCTAAGGACGAGGCGGAAGCCATTTTGAAAGTGATCGCGAAAGAAAAATCTGTAGCAGAACAAAAATTGAAAGCTGCAGAGCCTGCTTTACTGGAAGCAGAAGCTGCCTTACAAGTTGATTTATATTTACAAATTGAAGATATATAATTATAAATTTCAAATGTTTGATTTTTGACGATTCTGTTTCTTCCATTTCAGACTATAAAAGCCGCTGATATTGCGACAGTAAGAAAATTAGGCAAACCACCATATTTGATTACTCTCATCATGGACTGCGTGTTGATACTGTTTGGAAGAAAATTGGATCCAGTTAAGCCTGACTACGAACGACAATTTTTAACTCCTTCGTGGTCTGAAGCCTTAAAAGTAATTCTATTTAATAATATCGGAAAATTAATGTTTTAGACAATATTTAATACACAAAAAGTTCCCTGTTATTTTAACTGTTATAGATGATGGCTGATGTTAGATTTCTTTATCACTTGCAAAATTTTCCAAAGGATAATATCAATGCCGAAACTATCGATCTGATGCAACCATATTTGAATTATCCCTCGTACACGTACGAAGCTGCAAAGCAAGCTTGCGGAAACGTTGCTGGTCTCATCCAGTGGACCATCTCGATGGTTACATTCTACGGAATAAACAAAGATGTTCTCCCATTGAAAGTACTGTTTATTCATTCTTCGCTTGAATCGTCCACTTAAGAAAATGAAATCTATCCTATATTTAAATTCATAGGCAAATTTGGCTGTACAAGAAAGCAAATACGAGAAAGCCAATCGAAATCTGATGGAAGCTGAAAGCCTTTTGAAAGCGAAAGACGAAGACTTAAAAGTGGTGCAGAGAGAGTTCGATGGTGTGATGGAAGAACGTCAAGTAATTTATATTTAAAATATACGTAGGGGACGATAATTCAGACTTAAAAACATCCTTTTATCATGTATACTTTTCCGTTTTCTTTTTCTAGCGCTCTGTATATTCTAATTCATAATTTTTCTGTCTCTAAAATAAAATTTATCTTGTTAGAAAATAGTTGATTTAGCAGAAATATGCCAAGCGAAAACAGACACAGCCACGGCAATGATCGAGGGCCTTTCTGGCGAAAGAATAAGATGGACGGAGCAAATAGCTGCCTTCAAATCAGAAATAGATCGTCTGGTTGGCGATGTGTTAATTCTAATAGGTTTCTTATCATATTGTGGGCCCTTCAATCAAGAATTCAGGTCTTTATTGCAAAGACAATGGTTTGACTTTATCCATGCTCGAAAGATCCCGGTTTCTCTTGTAATAAATATTACGGCTAGTTTGACTGACACTGCTACTGTGAGTAGAACATTTAGGAAATATTTATTAATTACAAAATTTCACGAAATTATTATAGTACTGGTTTTTTAAAGATTGGAGAATGGAGTTTGCAAGGTCTGCCAACGGACGATTTATCCATTCAGAATGGAATTATAGTAACGCATGCAATCAGATATCCTCTTTTAATCGATCCTCAATTACAAGGTAAAACGTGGATCAAGAACAAAGAGGAAGAATTTCAGTTGCAGGTGAAATATTTTTTCTTTATTTTTTTTTTTAAATTCAACTAGTAAAACAATCTTGATGCGTTCTGACGTTTGATTTTAGGTAACGTTCTTCTCACACAAATATTTTAGAAATCATTTGGAAGATTGTGTTTCTCTGGGCCGCCCATTGCTAATCGTAGATGTAGGAGAGGAATTGGATCCTGTTTTGGATAATTTGTTGGAAAAAAACTTTATAAAAATAGGAACTTCTTTGAAGGTATTCAAATTGTTTAAGGAATGATCATATATGTATAAATGATTTTTATAGGTAAAATTAGGTGATAAGGAAGTAGATATTCATAAGGATTTTAGACTTTACATCACTACAAAGTTACCCAATCCGTCATATACTCCGGAAGTATTTGCACGTGCCGCTATAATCGACTTTACTGTTACTGTAAAAGGTACAAGTAATTTCTGATAAAATAGGATTTGATTTTATATATTATGTGTTATACAGGATTAGAAGATCAATTGTTAGGAAGAGTTATTTTAACGGAGAAGAAAGAACTTGAAACAGAAAGGACACAGTTGATAGCAGATGTAACTGCAAATAATAGAAAGATCAAAGAACTAGAAGCTAATCTTTTACACAAATTGACTACCGTAGAAGTATGTATCTTATTTTAATTTAACTTGTAAATTTCCACTGTATCATATTTTATTAATTTTCAGGGACCTTTGATAGAAGATGTAGAATTAATGTCTGTATTAAATATTACGAAACAAACAGCTGCTGAGATAAATGAGAAGTTAAACATAGCGAGAGACACGGAATTAAGAATCGATTCAGCTCGAGAAGAATTTCGACCAGTGGCAACACGTGGTAGTGTATTGTACTTTTTAATTTGCGACATGTCTTTGGTCAATTGCATGTATCAGACATCGCTTGTTCAATTCTTGGAACGTTTCGATCTTTCTATGGAAAGGTATGTATGATTTAATTTGAATATATTTTTATTTGCAAAAAATTACCAAAGTTCAAAATTAGATCTGAGAAGAGTCCAATTAATCAGCGAAGAATCAATTTCATTATCGAATATCTCACGTACGAAATCTTCAAATACAAAGCAAGAGGTCTCTACGAAATTCATAAATACATGTTCATTCTACTGATGACGTTGAAGATTGATTTACAACGCGATGCTATTTCTTACGAAGAGTTCCAGTACTTTATCAAAGGTGGTGCAGCTTTGGATCTAAACACAGTTGAACCAAAACCTTGCAAATGGATTACAGATGTCACTTGGTTAAATTTAATTGCACTATCTGCCCTAAGACAATTTCAGTACATTCCTTCTCAAGTTCCAGCTTCTGAAAAGCTTTGGAAGCAATGGTTTGATAAACCTGCTCCAGAAGAAGAACCATTACCTAATGGCTATAATGCATTAGATACTTTTCGGCGTTTATTGTTAATCAGGTTGTTCTGATTATTTAGTTTGAAATATATTGATTAAAGAACATTGTATACAATGTATGTAATGAATTTTTAGAGCTTGGTGTATAGATAGAACACTGTCACAGTCAAGAAAATACATATCAACTTCATTAGGAGAAAAATATGCAGAGCCTGTAATTACTCTTTTGGATGTGATGCTCAATGAATCAAGGCCAGATACTCCAATGATCTGCTTTCTGAGTATGGGTTCTGATCCTACGCACAGTATAGAACATCTTGCTAAAAAGTTGGAGATAATATGTAGAAGTATCTCAATGGGGCAGGGACAAGAGGTCCACGCAAGAAAATTAATGCAAAGTGCAAAGACTGAAGTTAGTTTTTATCCAAACCTTAAGCGAAAATATATGAAAATATATATATTATTATATAAATAATTTATAAGGGTTATTGGGCACTGTGTCAAAATTGTCACTTGGGTTTGGAATATATGCAAGAATTAGTTAATTTTATTCTGGAGATGGAGGATCCCCATCCTAATTTTCGTATATGGATTACTACAGAACCACATAAGGACTTTCCAATATCTCTTTTGCAAATGTCCATAAAATATACTTATGAACCTCCACAAGGTAAATTAAGAATAATTTTTAAAATTTATTATTTCTACATTTTTTCCTATCCATATTAGGAATAAGAGCAGGCTTGCTTGCCACATATAGTGGAATGCATCAAGAAATGCTAGATCAATGTGATGCTATACAATATATACCAATTATATACACAGTATCGTTTTTACATACTATAGTGCAAGAAAGAAGAAAATTTGGACCACTTGGTTGGAATATACCATATGAATTTAATTTATCAGATTGGCTGGCATCTTGCATGTTCATTAATAATCATTTGAATGATTTTGATATAAAACAAGGAATAAACTGGCATACAATAAGGTAATACAATAAATCAGCTTTTATTAATCAACTAAATAAATTTGATAAAAACATACTTTTAGATACATGATAGGAGAGGTACAATACGGAGGACGTGTTACGGATGATTATGACAAAAGATTGCTAAACACATTTGCTAAACTATGGTTTTCAGATGCAATCTTTTCAGAAGATTTTGTATTCTATAAAGGATATCCAGTTCTAGTTTATAAGCAAGTTACAGAGTATCTAAAAGTAATTGATGAAATGAATCCTATAGATCCACCACAAGTTTATGGTTTGCATCCTAATGCAAATATTACGTAAGAATATTTTCTTACAACGTTCCGTCTGTAATAACATTGAAAAGAATTCACAAGGAATTTATAATTCTATAGATATCAGAGTAACACTACACAGGCTGTTTTAGATACTATAATATCTGTACAACCAAAAGAGGCAGGTGTGGGTGTTGGTGAATCTAGAGAAGTAATTGTAGCTAGGCAAGCAAAGGAAATGTTAAAAAAATTGCCACCAAGTTATGACCCATTTGAAGTAAAAGAAAGGTACACAAAACAGTATTTCTAAACAATTGTTTCTGTTGATTGAGAACTGCTATTCTGCAGATTGCACGTATTAGGCGCCACTGCACCAATGACTATTTTCTTGAAACAAGAAATTGATCGAATACAAGTAATTATTACATTAGTGGATGCTACTTTAAAGGATCTTTTACTTGCTATAGAAGGTGTTATTATAATGTGTGAGGTAATTTCTTTATTCTAATTTTACATTAAATAGTATAAATTCATATAATGCAAATAATATTTAGGAATTGAGGGATGCTCTTGATAATATATACGATGCTAGAGTACCAAAATCATGGAGAGCAAAATCATGGGAATCATCTTCTCTTGGTTTTTGGTATACTGAACTGTTAGACAGAAACAAACAATTTTCTACTTGGTTACACACTGGTAGACCAGCCAAATTTTGGATGACTGGATTTTTTAATCCTCAAGGTATTATAAAAATTTACAGATAGACTTTGTTATTTCTATAATATAGACTATGTTTAGTGCAAAATAACCTTTAATTATATAGGATTTTTAACTGCAATGAGGCAAGAAGTAACAAGGGCTCACAAAGGTTGGGCTTTGGATAATGTGACTTTACACAATGAAGTCTTACGTTATACAGCAGAAGAAATTAAAACTGAACCTCAAGTATGTTAATTATCTCATCTGTGCATATCAATAAATACATCAATAAATAATAAAAATAATATCTTCTCTATTAGGAGGGTGTTTATGTATATGGACTATTTCTTGAAGGGGCTGGATGGGATAGAAGGAATAACAGATTATGTGAATCTGCAAATAAAGTTTTATATGTATTAATGCCAGTTATTCACATTTTTGCTCTATATAATGTCCCTGATAAAGACCCAAAATTATATCAGGTAAATATATAATGTATTAAGAACTTCAAATTTATTAATACTCTCATGCTATTCACAGTGCCCAGTGTACAAGAAACCGCAAAGAACGTATGTATTATTTATAACACCGCTTTGGTTGCAAACAATTAGACCACCAGAATTTTGGATTCTACGTGGTGTGGCTTTATTATGTGATATTAAATAAATGTAAAACTTGTATCCTGCTTTAAATAAAAATATAATCATGACACTTGTGTTTCATTACAGTGCTATTGAAATATCAAAATGTTTCCACATGACTCACAATGTATGTATAGATAAAATTTTTTTTAAAATGTCTTCGTAAAAAATTATAAATGAGTAATACTTACATTTGATTGAAATTGTCCCCTACTTTCCATTGTTAAAACAATTATTGAGAATCTATCCATGTCGAGTCGTGAAAATTCGTAGTAATATCTATAGCTCTGAATTTTGTGAAATATGCGCGAATACACGCGTAAATTGTAGATTCTCATTGATTTATTCGAGAAACTTTCGTGAACGGTGTAACGAATGAAAATGTTGAAAACTTTCGAGTCGTTGAAAATTTTCAAACTCGAAGTGGCTAGTTTCATTTTAATTACTGTCATTTTAAATCGTAATGAAAGCATTTCTCGAGTTTGCTAGTTTGTGACGTTCTTTTTAACTCTCGATATCATATTACACTGAACAATGTATTAACGACGCAATGAGTTTCGATAAAATATTACGAGACGAAAATTAAACGACGCAATGGAACATAATCGCAAAATAGTTGCGTCAGATGTTCGAAAATTATTATATTTGAAAACTTATTACGTTTCTACTAACACAAAAAACAATTCGAAATGAAATTTACTTGCAATTTGCGTAATAATTTAAATCTTGTTATTTTATTATATTCATAATTGGCGCTAATTACTTCAAAAAAAATCGATAACCAATCACATTTCAACGTACATCTCGTCAATCAAATATAAGTATATATAAAATACAAATTATTTAATGAACAAATATTTGATTACTTTTCAAATGTGCATAATTTAAAAATCAATCTGAATTTTTTAACACTCTCCAGTTGTCTTTTATTAATTTGGTTTTTATACGTATCATAGTTTAAAAATTATTTTGTACCGCATCCATTATCCTCCGACCAATCACGTCGCGTATTTTATATTTGAAACTCTTTGAAACAGTAACGTCGCGTAATTGAAACAGTGCACAGCGCGAGGCTCCTCGTTCGATTATAATTATAAAATAGCGCGATTTTCTCAAAGTTTCTCGCTCGCACTGCGTTTCTTTTGCAATTATCTAATCCGATTTCGTTTTATTTAATGAAATTGCGGGATATAATCATCTATTCGGTTCACAATTCGTTCACATTCGTTGTGCGCTCGTGTTACGCGGCCCACACCGCGAAAAGGCGCTAATTCGCGGAACTTTTTCCGCGCGCGTCCCATTGGCTTTCGAAGTATCGTCGTGTAATTCGCTCGATATATCTCATGTATCTATCCACCCTCGCACTTCCGTTAATAGCAAGCAATTTCGTGTTCCCCCGGCTAGCCCGTGTAATTGAGCCAATGTGTGTTAATCAGGAGGCGCCTCATTTGCCACGGGGAATAGTCTGAATTGCTTTTGTTACCTGAAATATCTTGCCCCGTTAGTGTGCGGTTCGCATATCGATTTTTAGAAATCGCCGCAATCTCTGGCAAGAAGCAGAATCTCGAGGTACAAAGTGCCAGTTAACCGACGCTTTTTCTCCTGCAAATCCATGAATCGTCGTGTCGTCGTGCCTGGTGAGTTAAATTTTCAATTTCATATTTTTATTTCAAATTATTTTGTCGTATAATATATACAATCACGTGCAAATTTCTCAATTTTTCAATTTCAAGAATTAAAAAGTTTTAAGAGATAAACTGTAGGTATGTCATATAGCAGTTTTCACACCGTTTTGTTTTGTCTATACAGGATGGATCAGCTAAATGGGATCTCCGTTATTTTTCGTACAAAAAAAAAAAAAAAAAAAATAGCGGAGATTTAGTTAGTCCATCCTGTATATTATTCTAATACCGCGTCCATACTGCTATTGGAGAACAGTTCGCGAACAGTTCTACCCAGTGTGGAGTCAGCCTAAGATACATAAGGATAATAGTGTGAACGTTAGTTATTTCGCGAAAGCTCCGCCAGCTGTCGCTACTTGCTCAATCTCGATTTAAAAGCGAAGAGACACGAAGAGACGCAACGCGTGCAATTATAAACATGTACATAACTTCATTGTATGACAAGAAATATCCGCATCTCGTCTGCGACGAAACACTTTAATCGTTGCAACGACGCGTGGAGCGTTTCCCTCCAGTTTGTCTACGTGTGAACGTATCCGCTTGTTAATCCCTTGCGCTGGCAACCTGTTCGCGGACCATAACGAGTGACCGAACCGTATACAATAATGAGTCGCTTTCTTTTCCTTTTGAACTCGTTCGGTACGATCTGACTAGATAGAAATTGTTAAGAAGTACAACAAACTTATCATTTGTTTGCCTGGGTTACATTTAGATATATTTGAAACTGACAAAATGTTGCAATTTGGGACAAAAAAGTCTCGACGTGCGTGGCACGTCATTCCAGCGCAAGTTAATCACTTGCGCTGACAACTGACTGCGGACCATAACGAGTGACCAAACCGTACAGAATAATTCGTCGCTTTCTTTTTGAACTCGTTCGGTACGATATGACTGGATAGAAATTACTAAGAAATAACAAACTTATCATTTCTTTCGCCTGAGTTACATTTAGATATATTTGAAACTGAGAAAATGTTGCAATTTGGAACAAAAAAAGATCTCGACGTACGTTGCACGTTATTCCAGCGCAAGATGTTAAACGTCCTCGCGGAACGTGGAAATTCTATTTGATTGGAACGGCGCGCAAGTCGGTCCCAGTCTCGTCGCACGTTAGCCGCGGAATATTAATTTCACTTCGCCTGGTGGGGTTTGCGTTACGTTGGCGACTCGAATGAGGGAAGGGGGAGGGGGAAACTTTAACTAACTGAACATGATTGATATTGTGTCGTATAGAACCGGTCCAAGCTCATCGTAATCCTGGCTTACGGGCTGCGGTTGCATTGTCGTCGCCGGCGCGGCGGTAACCAACGGCGGAAGTACGCGTGTTAGCCTAAGACACAGTTGATTTTCAAATTAGACTTCGCCGTAAGCGGCGAGCTCGAAATTGAATGGAAACACGTTGGAATACGAATTGGGATGGATCGGCCTGGCGCCAGATTATGCGCGGTCAATAGATCCGTATGCGCGTTGTGCCGTACCACGTTGTTTTGAATCAATTAAATTCCCCGGATCCGATAATCCTTGTTAGTGTTTGTTCCTACGGCAATTCGTAGTCTTCCGCGATTGGCGCACGTTGAAATATGATTGATATTAGAGAGATCGCGGTTTTCAATCGTGTACATGACGCGTGACACGCGACACACGTGTGTCAAGAGATGATTAAACATTTTCCACCGATCCGTGATTTTATAAAACGTTAATTGAGACGTTCGTTGGTTTGTATATCGCAGTTTTTTAAAACGGGATTTCGTGGAAGTATTAGTGCCTCGACTGCATGAAACGTGCCACTGTTTTTTTTATATATACGCGTCATAAAAGAATTATTATATCTTAGATATAATCGATATATAAACTATATCTATAATATATATGAACTAGCTTTAAACTAACTTTTAAAGAGTAACTTTAAAAAGTAACGTTATTCGAGAATTTTTCAAAACGGCCAGATCCCGAACGCCCAAATAGTAAATAAAATATTTCACGAAATGACAAATAAATCATTTGACTGTTAAATCTAGTTAATTTAATTTTTACATGAAACGCTATACTTTTGTAATATTTTACAAACAGATTACTTCCGAAGTAACTTAAAAATAATGTTGTTTGAGAAACGCCTAGTGCTTTGAGCACTGTAACAATAAACAATAGGATCCTTGGACCCCTTGGCTGGATACATCTCCAGTAAATAAGCCGGCGGTTTATCCTAAATATCCGTCTGGCCGGCGCTTTCTTCCGTCGCGCTTGCATCTCGATCGAGGCCTTATCTTCCTCGCGGCACGGTCGTTTCGCGTGCGCCGTAAATCTCGGGGAAACTTACGTATGCGGGACGAGGCGCTGGTTCCGGTGGCCCTCTGTCCAGCTCACGTCTCGCTATCGTTCGAAACTTCCCCATTCCAAACGCGGTCCGCTACCGCGTTCAATGTTAGAAAGCGGTGTACTCGAGCGAGCTCTCCGCTCTCCGCCAGAGCTATAGAGAGACTCGTGCAACTTCTCCTCGTAGTGTCCGGTTCTGACTCGAGTGTGGTCCCCAGTTTTCCCCTACGTATGTACGTACACACACGGCCAAACAACGGCCGGCAATAATCGCCAGGCCAGTGCAAACATCGTGCATGCATGCATAGGTTGGACAATGCGTGCCAGGAACACGAATTCGTCGACAGCCGGCCCGGCTGTTCCGCGCCGGTCCGTCAAAGTAAATCCCGGAAGTACGGTTAGAGATTCTAAATAGTTAAGCCGATGCTGATCGAACCTATCCTCGGTATGGGTAGGATCGGACTCGATAACTCGTAACTGGAGCTGGAGATTATGTCGCGTGGCTGGCTGGCTGGCTGGCTGGTTCGGAGCGCGCCCCGAACTCCGGGCAAATAGATCGGTCGCGGGTAGCGTGCGTAAACGATTGCGTTCCCGCGTTGTTGATTCTGTCGTGGACTTTAATCTGAAAGTGTAGCCCGTGCACGATATAGATTCGCCGCGAATCGTGAATCGCCGTCTGGTTCGTGGGGACTTGGCTCGAGTTTGCTAATCCGGTGTGCGTTGGCCGATTTGAAGGATTGTTATTATGTTAATAAGAGAGTGTTTGCTCTATGAGATACTCGATGGATGGATTTTGTCGAGCGCGGACGAATCGGGCCGTTTACTTTGAAACTGAGAGTAGAATACGTAGAATTTGTTTTGAAACTGAGGAAACTGATGCTACGCGAAATTTGTAACTTTGTGTTTTCATGCGAGTTTCCTTTTTCACTTATTCATAAACGATTTGTGACTTAGACATTTAACCTTTTGGACATGCATGTTACGTTGTGTACAAAGGTTTGCTATAAAATTCGTATATTGTTATTTAAAAATTGTCAATTTATTACGAATTATCAAGTTGTTTTATCAATTTACACTTGAAAAATGATAAAAAACAAATTATATAGTGAGAAATAAAAAAACGTTGAACGAAATGTTAGAGTTGTACATCAATTTATCTTAAAATAAATACAAGCGGACGCGCGACAACATTGAAAACAAACCGAGTCCAAAGAGTTAAAATATTCGTTTGTTTTTTAACGAATTGAAATTTCGTTGCCAAATGGAATTGCACGATCGATGCAAACGCAAGTACTTCTGGATATCTGGAAATAAAATCACTTTCAAAATAAATAACATCCGACGGTTGACTAATAATTAAAGGATAAACATTTGGATTTAGACATTATTCGCGTAATATTCATTTAATATCGTTCAATCCTCTTCAACATCTGTCATCGTAAATCTTAAAAAAATTTGCAAGGCGCATATTGTAGGAAAAGAACTTTTCCCCACGGGGGCGACGCTAACTCGCTAGCTGGTCGAAAAATAATTCGCCAATATTTTTCAATTTCGTACAATTTTCGAATAATAAAAAAAACAAACAGAAAAAAAAAAATGCGGAATCTCGTTTCCCGTTATTCTGGAAACCCGTGAATTTACTTCCACTTCAGTCTTCAATTCTGCTTGACGACCTTGCGCTGGAACAAGTGGATAAGTTGACGAGAACAAGCCCATAGTTGCTGCAGACTGTTTATTTATCCACTTATCCCCCGTTCCCGGAAATTTGCAAGGCGCGTCGCAAGAAAAACGGGGTTAAACTCGCCAAGTTTCTCCCCGCAGATAACCAGCTAATTGGCTGGCTGGCCAACGGCGTGTAGAAAAGAGCGGACCTGGAAAGGCGGGAGGGGGGGAGGGGGTGGCACGCGTTGGTCCCGCATACGAAACGGGCCGAGATTAACCAACGCTGTAATTTACCTCCGCGTCCGCTCTTCAGAAATCAAGACAGACTGATTCAGAAAGTGGAGGCGAGCCACCCACGCATCAACACGAGTGTTCCTGGTTTTGATAGGTAGAATGAATTTTTTTGTTCTTCGCGTTCCGTGTTGGTTATGCGTGGCGTTCGATTCACTTTCAGAACGTGACTGAACGGCGTTGTTGGAACAAACGAGTTCTTTGATTACTTGGATCTTTTCAGAAATTTGTGTACGCGCGTTAACATGTACCGTTTGCTGGCTCGCGAGTCGTGATTAGCTGAATTTTTTTTCTTTTTCTGGGCGATTTAAACGGACGTGCATTTCGGTCGGCGCAGTCTTTAGGCTCAGTTTGGAGAACCGTGAAATTTATTTAGGAGAATCGATTTCTATGAAAAGTCGTATTTTCGAAACAGTATTTTCTTTGTTACGTTTACTATCTTATTTCGTAGTAGTGTTCGAACTAAAACGTGATATGCATGTACATTTTGCCAACTGCGTCATGCAGAAGTTCAAGGTAATCAATTCGACTTGGACTTTAGACTATAAATGCTATTTCTTTTCAATCTTCTTAGGAAGTATTAGCAAATATTAGTTGTAACATTGTCAGATCTAAATCTACAAAACTACCGTCTAAAATACTGACGAAAACGTTATAATCTTCAATCTGAAGAGATTTAAATTTTAAAATTCGAGCCCGAACTCCACAATCCGCTCCAGAATTTGTTCCCCCTCTCGAATGAAAATCCTAATTCACAGCCGCGAACGCGACTCGGCCTATTACAGGTCAACGGGTTGACAAGTGAACGCCATCACCGGTGAATTATCGCCACCAACACGAACACTCCAAATGACCTGCAGCCACGTGTATCTAAATACGTGCAACAAACTTGGTTAGTTTCAACGTCAAGTACACAGTCGCGATGCTAAAAGGAAGTAAATAAGAAAGATCTCGATGCTCGCGAACCCCCAACCCCCAACCCTTCATCTATCACCAGTGGATGTTTTTCCACCCTCCCTCCGTCTCGTTCGTTATCAATCACAAAAGTCGGAACAGAAACTCGTACGTAGCCCGATGGCGGACCGAATGAATGCGTTCCTCTCTCTATCGTTGGATCTCGCGCCGGGGAACGTTTCTATTCAGCTTGTCTACCCTATAAACTCACCCACCCCTGCCCGGACTCCTCCCCTGCTACTCTTGTCAGTGATATCCAAAGTTTCGATGCCGGCCGGAGCGCATCGGATAATTTTGCAACCGGTAGCAACTCAACCCCGAGACCAACGGGTGGTGTACCAGCGGGTGCAATATCAGGTGCGCGGTGGTTGGGTGCCGTGGGAAAACGTTTTGCCTCTTATGCGTTTACACCTACCTCGGGTGCGCGCAACTAGACTGTTCATTTAATGCATGCACGCCGAGGGGAGTGCGCGCTCGAATATATCCCGCTAATGGTCCGCATCGTGGACAGTGTACGGTTCCATTGTGCTATCCTTTTCTCTCCCCCAGAGCTGGCAGCCTCGTTCTCTTCTTCCCTTTCACGTTCTCTCTTTATATATATATATCTCTCTCTCTCTTCGTTTCTTCTGTAATATCTGCTTCTCTTCGTCCCTCGATCCAACGCGCTCTATCCATCTTTGTCCATCTTCTTCTTCTTTCGTTAATTCACGCCAACGTTTCTCTCGTTCCCGTGTCCTTTCTTTCTTTCTCTGCCCGTCAGATTATTCACGTGCATGCTCCTCTGTTGAATCGGTGACGCGCGAAATATTGTTTTCTTCTTCGAGGTCTGATCCCGCCAGGTTAATAGAGGCTGGTAGTCTTTCTTAGCCGAATCCCTATTTTTGTCTAGAATGCAGCGTCTGCTAGCAACAAATGCTCCTCCAGTTACTAACGTAATAATAGATAATAGTGGAGTCTCTCTTGTTCGAATCTATTTAGTATTTTAATATTCGAACGTTGTACTACTAGTTTTTTTTTTTTTTAATATATATACATCTACAACTGGCCTTTTTTTTAAGCCAACCAGCAAATTTGATACAATCTAGTATCCAGTGATGTTCCTTCAGTATTGAGTATATAACGACTAACAATTAGCAATTAACAACTAGGAAGGTCTAATAGTTTCGTTCTTTTAAGTGATTCTGATTTCCCTTTCATTATTGATAAGAGAAGTATCTATCTCTTTGGGATAATATACTATTACTGGAACAGAATGCCAAATGCTTTTCTAATTATTGGATAATAATAACAATAGTCTCCCTCCATGATTTTTTGAGATGTGCGAGAACTCGGAGAACATCGATTATGTGCCTTTCTTCTTTTGTTTTCATTCTCCCTCGTTTCTGCATCTTCTTCCCCGTTATTTCGCGATCTCTTTTCGTTACGTTTCTGTCTTCCTTCCACTCCTACCCTCGTCTTTGTCTTCCGTCTCGTCTGCCCGTTAGCACCGTCTCGTTTTCGCGGAGCGTCGCAATTTTCCCTGCGAGGGTGGGCAGGCGATACAACAGGGGCGAACGAAGACAACCGTGAACGCGTCTTTGACAACGCGTGCTTCCCTTTCCGTGTCGGTGGCGGTCGTTGGTCGGCTTACAAAAGCCTCCCCTCACGACTTTTTAGCAAAAGAAAGCATCGCGGATACGTCTTGCGCCAGTTTGGTCGACCTGTTTTCCACCTGTTTCTCCATTCCTGTTTCTTTCTTTGAGCGAACGTGGCCGCGCGACAATGCAACCGGGGTTGGAGGGTGAGAGTTCGGCAGCGAGGGTTTGCCCGAATGGCGTGACCGTGATGTCGCCTGTTCCGCGCGTGATTTCATTTTATTATTCGTGCGACGATGGATTGTATCCGAAAAGAGAATCTTTTTCTTGTAACTAAACCACTGAGAATCACAGTCAAAAATCAATCGTCGAAGGCTCTGACTGTTACAACATTCACAAACGTTCAAACTGAAAATTATAATAAATTATAATTAGAGAATTGAAAGTTTGACAACTTTCGATTTGTTAAACGTTTAAATTGAGAATTCATTCTGGCACTTGACTCAGGAAGCATCGATACACGAAACATAATTAGTTATTGTAGAAGCAAACCTTCCGAACATCAAGTTTCTTAGCAAGAAGAAAAAAGTTACTATTTCTTTAACTTTTTATTTAACTATCGTGTATAAATGTTAGATACTTAACTGTCATTTATTAAATTAAATAAATAAGGTTAAGGTCTATATAATAGCAAATCCTGTTTGTTCCTAGATTACTCGTATATAGAAAAGCAAATATATATATTTTTTAATATATTAGTTTATCTTCAAGTGAAATGTAATTCTGTATTAGAATGATGAAAATTTAATGTTCTTCAATTTTACAAGAAGCATCATAAGAGTGACTCACATCACCATGATTCTCAGCCCTTCAGTTCTAATGAAATTCTTGTTTATCTAAATTAATAATGTCAAGAAATAAATTCGTATAATTGTAGTCTACTAACGACTTGGAGTTGAGTAACTACCATTTATCCAATCCTTTCATTTATCAAGCTGTAAAATATACAGGGTGGACCACAATGTTTTTACAATGTATTTTCGACCGAGCGAAATTGTTTTTGTAACAAGTAATAGAAAAGAATTATTGTTTGAATGTGATTTTATTTCAATAAGCAGTGAAAATTGATCGGCTTTTCGGACGAAGGACGTAGAATAATAGAGATTAGAGAAGTGAAGAAATGCATGTTGCGTGTTCGAATGATTGATGAAATTTGTTTATCGTTCTCGTAAACGAGCACAGAGTACTAAGGATAAGGTGACGAGAGATAATACGGATAAAGACGAACGTAACAGGAGGGATTGTCAACGAGTAGCACGACCACGATGTCATACATAATTTTACTCATTAATCGCTTTTGTAGATGAACTTGAGGACAGAATAATACGACGAATAAAGCGACGAGTGTAATAACAGTGTGACGAATAAAGTGACGAGTACGATGAAAGAAATATCAGTGACTAGCGCCATAACGACATGATTTTATTCTAGAACGAATCTTAACTTAATTTTCGAAGAACTCTGTTTTCTGTACCGACGATGCTCCTTATTATCATTTAACTTGGCCTTTGTTATTATCCTTCGAACGTAATCAACAGCCAACTCCAGCAAGTATTTTCATTTAGAACTTACCAAACTCCCGACTGTTAAATCCTTATTTAACACGTTCTATCTAACTTTCGTCAGGGTAATCCTGATAATCTAGCGACTCCGTAACGAGTCGTTCTCTTACGAGGCCGCGGAGGTTCGTTACATCCACCTGCTCGTATACTCTTCGTCGTTGCATACGAACGAGTTCAATATTCATTTTGGAGGAGCCTCCTGTATCTCTAACCGGACCCCCTGTATCTCCTGGTATTGAAATTGAGCCTCCTATGGCAGCACGAAACGCGCCATCCACGAGCTTGTGTTAGATAAACATGATATCGTCGCAATACATTCGAGTTACCAAATCTTTACAACGAATGCAAATCGACATTTGTCTCTCTTACTTAGAGAGTTAAAATATTTAGCACATTTCTGCTTTATATATATCATATATCACTATATCACTGTGTATCATACAGTGTGAAATATAAATATTACACATTGTAATATATAAACATTACTATATTTATATTTCACACGATATTTATGATACATTGCTACGGGATTAGCCAAAAGTTTCTTTCCGCTTCTTACTTTTTAAAAATAAAACATCAAAATACAAGAAAAAAACTGAAACTATCAATTTTGAATTAAATTTTAGTTCAAAGATGATTCTTTTCGTTATGTTTCAAAAATTGTTGCCTTCAAATGTTGACTGCCGTGTATAATAAAAAAAGTTACAAATTTACTTCAGTGGGAAGTGATTGTTGCCCCATCCTGCGTATTATATTTTACACAATGTTTCACACCTTATCGATACCTTATCGATCCGAAATTCTACAATGACCAATATCGCTCTGAAACCTCGAACGGATCCCTCCGATTTCATCCCTTCGTGGAACAGTTACAACAAGCGTGGTAACTAATCCGATTAGAATCCAATCTCCGCAAGACTGGGTCGAGGGGGGAAGAGGGGGCAAGGAAAACGATGGCCACCTCGTGTCACCTCCATCCACAGGTGGCCAATTAATTTACAAGCGCACACACTTTGCGTGACGTCGATTGATATCCCTGGCGTGGCACGAAGTCGAGCCCTTCGGCCTATCCAAGGGGACGTGCCACCCCTTTTCCTATCCTGTATCTACAAGGGAACGTGGATAGGAGGAGGATCTCGATGGTGTACCGCGGCGCCGAGTTATCCTCTATCGGCCCCATGTACGGCAAATGCGTCCATTGTTTCTTGGTTCAATCGGATTTTCAAAGTCGAAAGGGATGGAAAGGGCTTGTCCCCATTTGATTGATTAATTTATTGAAAGTCTGGAGGTGGAGGCTGATTTTCGAATGTTTTTGAAATGAAAGGGGCGGGGAGAGAGAGGGGGGGGGGGGGAATTTGAATAACGAACGACAGAGCTCCATTTATTTGAATCAAGTAAATTGTTAATAAATTTCAACTTGAGAGAAAAATTATATTATTATTTATTTTTAAAATTATATTTTACATTACATCTCCAATTATACATATAAACTGTTTGTTCCTCGACAAGTTCATATGAATAAAGTTTTATTGTATACCAAGAATCATATTGTTATTTTGAAATTATATTATTCGAACTTGAATTCCAATTGTACATATAAACTGTTTGCTGCTCGACAAGTTCGTATAAATGGAGTTTTGCCAAGAATTTTTGTTTTATAATGTTATTTGAATTTGTTGCTTTCTCCTTTTTATTCTGTCCATTTATTTAGCTTTATTTGAATTTGGTTAAAGAGTTTTCTATCTTTCTGTTACTGATATTACAATTACTACCTTTCATTCCTACGCTAACGAAATCCCCTAAATGCTTCACACGCAGCACAAAGTATCAAATATTTTCGCGAGCCGATGTGTGTATCGGGGCAACACAAAGTAGTTTAGAAAATACATTTTCAACGCTAACACGTTTCCGACTCTCTCTTTCTCTCTCCATCTCTCTGTCTCTCGGTTGGCGAAGTCTGGCGGAAAATCGTCGAATTTCAAGCAGGCAAGCACGGAACAAAGCGTGTCGAAGGTGCGTTTTGCGAGTTCCTCTTCCCACCGATTCTCTTTCTCGCTTTTTTTTCTTCTCTCTCTCTCCATTTTTCCCTTCACCTGCTCCTCCTCCCCCCTTTGAACACTTGTTGCACGCGACATCGTGGGCGTGAAATCGATTTCGTTGCAGCCGATATCCGGTGACAAGAGAGGGTCCCAGCGATTTTCCGCGACGCGGGCGCTCGTTTTTCACCGCCGCGATGGGCTTCGTTACAGACCAGAATCCTCCCCCTCCGCCTCGTCGTCCCCCTCGTTTTCAAAACCAGACCACGACCCCCGAACTTCCGAGCCGTTTCCGAGCCGCTTTTTCGGATTATCTCTAGCGGCGAGTTGGCCAGCGTTGGGAGTTCAACCAGCGAAATTGCGTGTCCCGTCCGAAGCCGGACGACACGACGATAATCCTCGCGAGTTCCCTCTGCCGCGGATGAAAAGACGCGAAATCGTGCCTGCCGCGGCTTGTGAACCGACCGACGGCCAACGCGTCCAACCATTCTCCGCGTTTAGACTCTCGGTAAGAGGCTTGGGAATTTTTTTTTTTCTGTTCCCTCGGATTGGATCAAAGCGCGAAGTTGGGAATATTCAGGGTTAAGAAAACTCGACGCGAGGATTGTTGATTGTTTGGGACGTTCAAGGAGAGACGATTTGTTGCAGCTTGTTGTTTTGTGAAAAGAGTTTTTACGTTTTTCGTGGGAGAAACAAGTAGAATTAAAGCCACGTTTGTAATAAATAACTGTTTATTTTAAATCGTTATTTATTTTCTTCTTAAATTAATGAATTTATTAATTTAGGAATTAAGGAGAACTGAACAAGCCTGAATACGGCGATGACAAAGAGAACAAGTAATAAAGTAAATAATTAAGTTTTCTCTATAACTCTTTCAAGATCACGATTCGATGATACTCTCAAGAGCTGCCAAGACACACACATAAAACCGTATGCTCGTATTTTACGTCTTAAGATTAGGGCGATTAAACAGTTCCAAGTCTGATTTTTTTCCTTGCAATCGGTAGTAGCGAGAGATCGATGCAGTGGAGGGGGTAGCGCTAGAAAAGTAGGGGCAAGGACCCGCCCTTCGCCGCCAGTTAGCCACCTCTGTTCTAGAGGAAGATTTTCCGGTATGTTATTCAATAAAACAAGTTCTATATTTATATTTGTAAAAACGTGAAATTGCATAAGTTACTTAAAAAAGAAAAATCTTCTTAAGGTGAATCACTGTAGCTTTTTTTTCAATATATTTTTAATTTGATAAGAATCGTAAACACATTACGACGAGTTTTAGAAGATTTTTAAGACGAATTTAAGAAAATCGAGCTCCTTCTCTGTTACCTTTGTGATTGAAAAAATTATTAAAATTTATAGACAATTTCAATCGTCCTGAGATTGCGCCCGACGATAAAACTGAGTTTATAGACACGATCAAACTCACAAGTTTGCAACGGCGCGCATATTTACTTCTGCGGTTGGCTCAACTCTGCACGGCAAGACGATTGATCGATTTCTCTCGAATTGCAACCCCTCGGGATCGACACTGCGAATCGATCGGTGTGAAACTTTTTATCAAATTAGCGCCGGTGTCACCTGAGAAGGAAGCCATAATTCGTCAAGCCCGCCGAATCGTTCCCTTTCACGGCCGTTTAATTGCTATGACGTAAATTAATTGATGATCCCGGAATCCAGATGAACTGTCGCGATTAACCAGCCCCGGCAAGTTACACCGCCAAGTTCCGGCTATCGATTAAACGTATCGCGCGAAATTGCATCTCTCAACGACTCCCCCGGCGCAATTGAAACGAATTTGGCAGAATTGAGGCGAGGGGGAAGAGGGGGAAACTTCGTACAAGAATCCGTTCGATTTCTCCAATTTCTCGGCTAATTGTTTGTCGGCTGGGAAAACACTAGATTGGAGTTTACGGTTTACGGTTGTTGGTAATTACAGAAAAAAAGTGCATCTGATCGATTTTAAATTTCAATTGAAATATTTTAGACTGTGTATTAGAAAATGTAATAGTTTGCTGAAATTTCGAAGCACTTGTCACCTTCGGTTCGGTTGAAATCTGGCAGATGGCCGAAATTTAATTCTTTTAATATTAATATAATTTATTAAATAACTTTTAAATTATATTATAGTAATTTATAAATAAATATAGAGTATTTTATTTTATTAATAAAATAATAATAATATATATTAATATTATTTTATAATTATTTGTTTATATTAATTCAGTATAATAAATCCAGCAGAGTTCTCTGAGAGTTAAAATAGCCTAATCCAAATACAATTATAAAATACAATAAAATACAATATATAGTACTTGTTAAAAATATTTTTACGTACGACTTTATGTTTACGCTTTATTGGCATTGGCTTTTCCAATTATAATTTAGAAATGATTCATAAAAATAAATGATTTTTAATGAATAGAATAAGTTGTCTATGATGCCTAAGAAAGCATGTCATTATATATACTAGTGAATTCTCGAAATCGGTGAAATTCACACTTTGAATAATATGAAACGTATTTTTAAAAATATCTCTCAGCGATAGTTCAGCATCATATTTCAATCTCATTTAAAATCGGCGTATTTCGCATTTTCCGTATAATTACTTGGTTATTTTAAAATAACGAGAGATTCGATTCATTCATTGCTCTTCGTTTTCATGTTTTATTCAGGAGGATTTAATTTGCTGTATTTTTTCTTTCTTTTTTTTTTTTTTTTGGTAATTTCATCTTTTTTTCGATACGTTCGTTGCTGATCGAATTTCTATTATCTGCGATATTCCATATCCTAGGAAATAAAATCTATTTTCATGTTCTCTCTGTGTTTTGTATGAAACTTTATATATAATACGTATGTGCTTCGTATGAAACTTTATACACGTATGTGCTTCGTATGGTTTTTCCGATAATACATACGTCGCAAGTACACATTTCTATATATAAGAATATTTGCTTCAAAGTATATAATGATGAATACTATCCTGATTATATGTGTAATTTTTTCTCGCAACAGCTTTGAAATTCAATTTCGTCGAATTTAGAAGATCAAGAACGCAATCTGAAACTATTTTGGTTAAAGTGAAATTGTGAAATTCGTCTCTGTCCCGCGTAGCCGCGTTGAGGTTTCCGATTGCACAATCTCCCTCCCCCACCCCCCGCCCCGTTCATCAGTTTTCTCGAAATGAACGTCTTTTCTCGGCTTATTAGTGAAACTTAACGACATTTTGTCACGAGAACGAGGTAACGCGAGATTCTCGAGTGATTTGCGAGACAGCAGCGTTGCCTCGCCGCGAAGATATTTCTCGTCGAAGAAGAAAACATCTCCGCATGGACTTTCATAAAATGCGAATGAAGCCCGTGGTTTACGGCCAAATGAGAACTAAAGAACGGCCAACATTTCTGACAGGAAAAAATATTCTCGTTACAGCGAACGCGTTGATCCTCGAAACAAAAGCTTTCGATAAATGTGAAATATTTTTTCTTTTTATAATTTGCATAAATTATATAATTACAATGTAGATTATATTGTAACATAAATTATATAATTCATATGAATACAGAATGTTTCGTTTTTTTTTTTTTTCAAAACGGAGAGTTTTCAACGAAAACTGCGAATCGAAGTGAACTTCAACTAAATCTAAGTCTAAATGCGTCATCATGCGAACGCGACGTTCGAAAATCACATTTCGGAGGACAAGAGCTATTAACTACACGAGGTTCCGAGACAAAGACAAACACAATGATAGAAGGATAAAGAGAGGAGGGAGTCCAGCAACCTGACGACGAACACGTTGATTGTCAAGAGATGAAAGAGAGAGAGAGAGAGAGAGAGAGAGAGANGAGAGAGAGAGAGAGAGAGAGAGAGAGAGAGAGAGAGAGAGAGAGAGAAAGAGGGAAGTGCTCGACATCTTGGGAAATAAGAGCTATTATTTATATCACAAGCCATTAAATCACAACCAAGAACCGGCACAAGATTCGGAGATAAAGACAAACGCAAATGTAGAAGGATAAAGAGAGACAGAGAGACGGCCAGCAGGATGAGAAAGGGGCATGCAACGCTGACGGTCGAACGGGGGGTGGGTTGGGCCACTGGCAGAGAGACAAAGAGAGACAGAGGGGGTGAGAGGGGAGCGCTCGAGGGATGTGCGTCTGTGAAATTCAACCAAGCTGTTCCGCTGGTAATAATGGACGAGAGGCAAGCGTTGAAATGCAAATTAGAGAGCGGGTCGCGGACAGCTTGATACATGTGCGGGGATTGTGGTTTCGCGCGACGCGCACCGCCGCCTATACTCGCGGAATAAAGGAGTTTGTTTTGGAGTTTTGCACGCGGCAGGCAAAAGGGGGCAGAGGGCATTATACAACGTTACGCAATGCACGTTGCCCATTCCCGGCGACTGTCTCACCTGCGCCTACCGTGCATGCACCGTATTGTAGCCAGATCCCACCCCCCCTTTCCCTCGCTCCAGATACCCAGCGAGATTCCCGGTTATCATCCTTTCGTCCCACACGCCAGCAGCGTGGCTTTCTGGAAATGACCGTTGATCGCCGGTTCTCTTCTCTCTGCACGCGCCTGTACACACGCACACAGTCGGATCTCTCCCCCGGTTTCGACGGAACCCGCCCTTTGCCAGCGGACAGCATTCAACGTGACAAAACGCGCAATTTCCATGACCGTTCCGTTGATAATGCAACGTTTCAGGGAAAACAGGGAGAACGCGAAGGGGACAGAGAACGGCGGAAATGAAAACCGGGCGAGTTGCCGGGCGTAAGGACACGTTACTGGGTCCCGGGGCGTACAGAGATTTTTCCCCGGGACGTGATTTTCAATCGTGTCCATCGATCGTCGACTAACCCCTCTATGGATCTTTCATGTTACTTTCGAGTCACACAAGCTGATACATCGACGTTTTATTGAATCATTTTAATTTTTAGCTTATTTAAGATTAAATTGTATTTAAAATTAAATCGTTTAAGCAAGGAAGTTTGCCATTTTGGGACGATGGAAACGCATAATAATGATGTAATAAATATTACAGAAGTATAGGTACATCATGTATAATAAATATTTAGTTTAATTTAATTATTTTACTTTATTTAGTTTAAATGAATCATTGTATACAACAAATAATATTGTATAATGTGTAATATTGTAGAATAAATATTGTATACAATAGAAATACATACGCATTTTATTTTTCTACGTATATGGCAGCTAATTTGGAACGAAAGAAAGTGCATAATAACGATATAATAAATATTACAAAAGTAATAAATATTTAATTTAGTAACAATAAATATTTAATTTAATTTAATTGTTTTACTTTATTTAATTTAAATGAATCATTGTATACAACAAATGATATTATATAATGTACAAATAATCTGATATCGTACAATAAATATTGTATACAATAATAATACATACGATAAATACGCACAAATAATATGTTTACAATAAGTATTATAAATATGTGAAATTTCAAACAAAAATTTCTTTAATAATAGAACTTGCGTAATACCATTAAATGGCAAAAAAGCTTCCTGGTCGTGGAACAGTAAATAATTTATTTCACAAGGACTGATCGATCTTATCGTTAAACAAAAGCTACATCTGCAACAACGGTTTTTTCTTTTTATTAAAGTTTGCAATTTTTTTTTTATTAAAATTCAGACTTTAAAGGAAATTTTAGAAACACAATAGTGCATGGGCGGAGTTAATCGGCTCGATTTTCAAAATTGTTTGATCGACGCCGATGGATTGAAAGCCGGAACGGCGAGTAACAAGATCGATCGGGGAAATGTTGACGTTTGAACAACGGGAACGCGAAAATAGACGCGGCGAAATGTTTCGCGTAACATTTCGTTCCCGGCGAGACAAAGAAACGAAACTGCAACTTTTTCGTGTCGTTAGCTCACGCGTCATATTTCTCTCGCCCTCGCGCGAAAGCGGACATATAATTTTTGTTTTTTTTTTTTCATTTCTTTCTCTCTCTCTCTCTCCCTCTCTCTTTATAGACAAACGTTCCCGCAGCGGCGTTTAAGCGAAACGCGGAAACGCGTTGGAACCAACATCAGTCCAGTGTTGAAAAATCCAGTATTAAAAAACACCGGCCGTCGTGATTTAATTCGGGATAAATTCGCGAGCCATCGCGAGCGTTCTTCGTGAATTCAAGGAGCCCGCGAGAGGAGTTCGTCGTTTGTCAGGGAGATCGAGAGCCCGTGCAGCGGGAAAGTCTGATGCAGGCCAGCTTCCAGGTTACGTTACCGTAACGATAAATTCGCGGAGAGAGGAAGCTGGACCTGGGAGATCACTCTCTCGCCTCCCCCCTGCAAATTGCAACACCGTTTTCGCAAAACAATTCGTCCGAATTCTTTGTTGCACTTTACTTTAAGTTGCACGTGCAATTTCTTCGTTCGACTGAAACTTATCTGAAGTATTGCATTGTACGTTTAATGGCACTTGAGGAATAGTCACCACCTCACATTCATTCTTTTTTACACTACGTTGTAGTCGAGACAAATTCAAGGACCACATGATACCATAACCTCGAATATCTTGAACCAATATCCGACATCTTGGATTATAGTAATACGCCGATATATAATAACCACGATGATGTAATGATTAACAAGTCGACAATTAACTGACAATTGATACAACGAATTTAAAGTAGATATAAAGCGAATTTATCATAGATATAAACAAAATAATTCGTACAATTTAACGTATTTATAAATCTTAGGTTAGAACTTGCAACAGAGTTGCTCAAGTTCTTTTTTTTTTTCCTTTAGAAATGATTCACGCTTTTTCAAACGATTGATTTATATTCACTCTCGCAGTACTTTCTCTAAAATTAATTTTATAATTTTCACATACAGTTTGTGGAAAAATTTTGATCTCGAAAAAGAGTTAATTTTTTATGGAATTTTATTAATTTTATGCGCGTGTCTGAGTACGTAAATTCGTCAAAAGATATAGGGAATAGCTATACGTATAAGCTCGCTGGATGCGAAGTTTACGTCGTTTGCTCGATAAATGAGCATCGTGGATCGAGTTATCGCTCGTAAAAGGCGCAACGACTAGGATCCGTTGCGTTATATCGCGAACGGGTATATCATTATCCTTCATTGATGGAATGCATGCAACACTATTCCGGTGTGTTCTCTATCACGTATCACACATGTATTGTATGTACAGCGATGAGCAAAACTGAACGCACGCGTGGAATTTCAACACGAGCAATATTTTATCGAGTATTTGCATCTAGAATGCGAGAAAAAAGAAAAAAAAAATTAGGCGAAATACGTTGTGTTTTGTGAGATGTGTTGGCTTTCTCAAAAAAATTTTACCATTGTTGTGTTATCATTGCTATTCTGGCAGGTACAAATTATTTTCGTGCAGTCAGCTTTGCACTGCAATTAATTTAAATGAAAAATTATCTGTTATAATTTTGCAAAAAGAAAAGAATCATACAACAATTTATTTTAAAGCGCGAAACTTTCATTTTGATTTTCCTGAGTATGTTTGTCGTTGAGGCGTCGAAAGAATCGTACACGTGTTTTTAATCACGTTTGAGAAACTTTTATAAATTTTTTACCTGTAACACGTTCATTTCTAACAAACAGCTGACAAAATTTACAAAAGTTTTTATATCTCTTGTTTCAAGAGATATAAAGTTAAATTTAATGGAGCAGTTTCGTTTAAAAGAGCCTTGAAATCTCGGAAGCATTTTTTTCTCTGTAGCAAATAGTTTTAGAGGCAATTGCGTGGTTAGCTTCGTATGGTACACTCTGTACGTAGAATACTTGCCTATTTTAGAACATTCAATCCCTTATACGGGGATATTCTTAATCTTTGGATCCGAGGAGAGCTGCTTTGCTGCGAAAGTCAATCTCAGTTGCAATATTTCACGTCGCGCGATATTTCACCTCCGTAGATTCCTTTTAAACTCAGCATTCGAGAGTAAATACTTTATTAAAGTCTACATTAAACATCTTCGACGCACGCTGGCGTGTGTTCCTCCTCAGACTGTTATCTGTAAAAAAGATGTCTTTTTAAAGAAACATGGAAGATAAATCCTTGAAACTTGAACCTTACTTGAACCTTTGTCGGGTAAAGGGGAAATAAAACGTAATAAACTTATACACTGTGCCGTTGCACGTGCTTTTTCTTTCGATAAATATTTCTGAAAAGTAGATAGTTGCCCCTTCATTGGCCAAGTGTACAGGGTGTCCCGTGAACAGAAATGTCAAAATTTCTCGGGACCTTCATTTTAAAGAAAATCTCCTCCCTCAAAAAGGAAAAAAAAAGAAACAAAAAAGGTATCAATTTTCACTTATCCAAGAATTTTTTTCGATTCTCAGTCAACTGGAGAGAGTAACTAACGAACAGAAATTAAGATTCCAACTTATCCATAATTTGTTTTCGAATATATTAGTTATTTTCACAAGCAAATATCCAAGATATATATATATTAACATTTGCTTGGGAGAACCATAAAAAATTGGTTTTTTAAATACATTGTTTAAACATATGCGGTTTTTTCCGCAAAACGGTATATACACCATTAAATTCGTCGTTAAGGAATACTGATTTTCAACGTCGTTGAAAAATATTAATTTGAAGGATTCGACGTGGTGGGAGAGAGGTAGGAAAGGAGAAAGATCGAAACGAAAGACAAAGGAGAAAGGTGAAAGAATAGACTGGGTGGAGAGAACTAGGGTGAGTCGAGTGCTATAGCGAGCACGCCGAGGGTTTCCTCCCCCCCGGAGCTGAAGTGGCATTAAGTTGACACACAAAGAGGGCCGAGCTTAATGTCTGATAAAGCTGACGAGCAAACATGCTTTTTGTCCGTACGGCCAGCTGGTATAATATGTTAATGTGCCATGAAATATACTATATTGTCTTTTAATAAAGACAATAGTGAGATGATTATTCGTCGCGATTAATCGAAGATGTGAAAAAAAAAAAAAGAAAAAAATGAATCCATCGTTTTTACAATTTAACTTGTGTAATTTTCTTTTTATCGCTAAAGTCACGAATGGTGAATATTTCATTTGGTAAAGAAGAATTGGAGACTTCGTAATTTTTGCGACTATAAGCTCGGTGTTCGTTATTTATGGGGGACATCGTCTCACCAACATAATGCTGCTATGCTGGTACCCGTCAGCTTAACCACGATACTTTCACCGAGCTTTGATGAAGTTGGAGCAGAACTGACAGCGAACCATCAGTCTAGAAATAATGAAAACGCTTTGTAACTTGAGGCGAGAGCCAGTCCGTGACAAGGTGATATTCTTGTGGTTAGCTTCAAGAAAGTCTTACATCGCGCTCCTTATAGCTTCCGCGAGCTTCAACGAACAATTTGAAAATCTTGGAAACTCTTTTAACAAAATTTTTGCATCATATTTATACGACAGTCACAGTAAAATAAAATACAGAAACCAGAATCACAGTTGAGTCACTTTTCATTAAAAGTAATTTTGCGCTATGCGAATACTCCTTCATTGTCAGGATCTTCAGTTGATGAAAGAATTTAGTCACTATGATGTAATTATTACAATATTCCAATTAAATTGGTTCGTTCACTGAAGTTAATTTTAACAGTGAATTTTCATGGAAAATAACTTATACTGGCTCCTGAGCTTTCCTTGTGATTGTGTAAACCAGATCAATAGAGTGAATTTCTTGTAAACTGTATGTTTAACCAAAAGAAAATTAAAAATATGGAAAATTTATTTTCTTCGAGTTCTAACATGATATTTCGTCGTCGTTTTTTGGTAATGTATCTGTTAAAGTATAGATATGTATATAGAAATTTTATTTAAAAGAAGTTTGTTAAATATCAATGTCAACTCTACCATACGCTTAAACAGGATATATAAAATATTTTTAATGATTTAGAAACAAGCGTTCTTCCTTAATGTCGATAAAATGTTATTCGATGACATTTCATTATTTACAAAAGTATATTTTGTTCTAATTTTGTTATGATATACACTGGAATACGCTCTTCGGTCAAAAACTCATTTAATCTTATAACGCTGCACGATACGGTCGCTGTTCTATTTCCGTAACGCGTCATTAAAACACGTTTTAATAAAAACCCGCTGCGAAATGGCTCGCGTTGGCTGAATCGAGTCGAAATTAATACTGAAAGCAGAGTGGAGGTATAACGTTTCAAAGTGCATCGGGGCGTTGATAGAATGTCGCGAATACTCGAGAATCGAGATCTGTCTCGTTTCGTCTCGTTCGTAGATGGGCCGCGTAATTCATTGTACTAAAAAATACACAGCAATTTAAAATCGTTGTCGTTTAATATAAAATAACAAATACATACATAAAATAAATTAAAATTAATACTTTGCTCAATGAAATTTGACCATTTGATACAAAAACGATCAAACAATGTTAAAAAATGTCGAATGGAAGTAATATAAAATGTTTAAAATTAATGCTCTGATAAAGCATTGATACTTGACAATAATTACTATTATCAAGCTATTAATATTACTAAGTTATTAATGCTTAATAATTGATCGTTCAACGTGAAACAACAAATACTGAATACAAGTGGCATGAAATGTTTGAAATTAACACTATGCCGAGTGAGATTAATGAACTCTGTTAATAAATTAATAAAAACGAAGTTGACAGTGTCAATGCGTAAAAGAAATTAATATTTTATGTGTAATTCTTTCATATCAAATACTTAACTCAATTATTTAATTAAATTAAACATACAAAGCATTAATTTCAAGCATGAAAATACAAAGTATTAAGTTGAAGAAACCTGACACTTTAATTACAAAATATATTAATTTAATTAATTAATTAAATATATGTAAGTATTATTTAATTCTTTCCTACAAGTACATATAGCGCTAATCCCGAAACTTTCGCAGCTGACGACCGAGTGAACAATTCGCGTCTTCGCTCTGATAATGATTTGAGAAACAGAGTGACTAAGAGGGGAGAGCTAGTTAATCCTAGATAGGCGCGCGGCGTGCCAGCGACATCCGCAATGGCACGCGTTAAAGCGCGTAACTAGTAACTCGTTCCCGTCCATTCTTCGCGGGTTACACGTTAATTGGCACGATCTCCCTGAATTCGGTGCCAAAGAGGCAGCCTCAGCCGGTGTTCCCCAAGCAAATGGTTCGTCAAACGCGTCCCAATTCGTCCTAACCGCAGTATTCGCGCTGGCGAATAAACCTCGATCGGATGAAAATTACAGCGGCAGTGAAATTTGTTGTTTCGCGAGAAATAATAGTAAAAATAACGCCCGTTTATTTTTTACTATTGTCGATAGAAGACGTTCGAATATTTCCGCGAGACTACAACAAACCCTCGTTCTTTATTTTTAAAATTACATTCTCTCACATGATTATCATTTGCTCTGCAATACATTTCTCGATACACGCCCGTTGGTTTTGATAAGAAAAAAGAAAGGAAAAAAGGACAGAAAAATATTGAATCCCCAAAGTGAGTGGAAAAGATTGGTTCGGGAGTAGGCGAAGTGCAAAAGAAACGTGTCGTGGGAACTGATTCTTGGACGGTTCATTAGACGACGGTGTGAATTACTGGCGTCGGGGCGGTATCCATTGGAATGTAAAAATAACGAGAGAAAGGACGTGTCGGGCGGTATCGATGCGCCGGACCGTTCGCGAAGATAATTTTTCTCGCTGTTAACGAGAAACAAGAGATCGTTCGGTAACGATCGAGGCGACGCGGGTGTCTGTCGTCGATGAGAAGAAAAACAAAAACGCAAGAAAAGGAAAGAGTATCGTTGACGATGGTGCACACAGCGACTCCCATTAATACTCTAACGCCGAGTATCGAAACTATTCGAATTATTTAAAAAAGAAATTACGCAGTAATAAACTTGATCTCATCTTGAATTTTGAGGCCTTTATGTTGTCAAAGATTCATTATTGGTTCTGTTCCAAGGTTTGTTTTTTACATTACATGATATGTAAACTACATATTAAATATTACTGATATTTAATTAAATTAATATGATACATATTGAATATAGATTAATATAAACAGATAATACAATATAATATAAATTAATATAATACATATTAAATATAGTAATATATCAGTTTAACTACACATATGTAGTAAAATGAAAATATAAACATATTCGTAAAATGTTCACGATATAATATCAATCAAGAAATATATATTTTTTACAAATATCCCGTATACTTTTCCGCGCGTATTTTTCTCAGGACTATCCCCAAGAATTCTTTATCGTCTCTAATACAGGCTTATGTATGTAAATTGCACGAAAAGAAAGAATGGAACACGAGGATATTTTATACTGGATATTTTATACGCTTCTCCGGAAAGACGAACTACAGGATAATATAGGTAAAACGACGTGAGGGATGTTCCGTGGGAGCAGGAATTCCCAAAAAGCGGAGGGGTTGCATCGTGTTCGGTCAGATATTGAAGTTTTCATGGAGGTAGCGTGGAATGTTAAGTATACGGGGAATGGTATCGCAGGTTAAAAGTTAGTGAGATATTTTCGAAGATATCGGCGAGGGCGGGAAATTGAAATCATTAATCAAATATTCGAGGAAGAAAGGGCGACGCATCTTTTTGTTGGACACCGCGGCCGTAAGAAGTCTCGAATGATAAATAGCCGGCTCAGAAGGGACCGAAAATTTTCCCTCCTTTGTTTCTCGGACTTCTTTCCCCCAAGCAACGAAGATTTTATCTTCACTGTCTCTTCTATCCAGAGCTTCCATCTTCCGTTCCAAATCCACGTTTATTGTTGGAACGATTTCTAATTTCCTTCGGGAAAATCAAACGCAATTTTTCAGGAACGTCGAGATATCTTACACTTTTGAAGTATAAGATACTATCATATTTGTTTGAAATGGACGAGGGAAGACAAAATGAAGCCACTCAGTCGATAAAATCGACTTAATTATAGACAAAATAACAAAGAGCGAAACTCATGAAGTATAAATACTTTTTTAAAATTGAAACTCAATAATAGATAACGTAGAATATATTATTACAGGCATATATAGCTTTTATCTAACGATATACGGAATAATCACATTTGCTTCTCAAATAAACGATTTATCATTCCGCGGTTAAAGAAACTTTTGTTACCTAACTTAAGCTTAATTATTAGGGACATTTATTTTAAACGTGAAAAATTAATCATCGATCAAGTTCCTCAATACTGAAATTTCCAAAAATTTAGAGAACGAACTTAACCTACGATTTATCAACGACTCTGATTTAATTAGTTAAGTAGCATTTTCAAATATTTTCTAACGCTTTGTCCCTGTAAATCTTTTATTTTTCAATACCGATTCGTGACAAAATAAAAGCACCGTTCAAAAGGGTTTTCAATATTCGACACACGATGAACGAAACGAGGAGAGCGTTCACCACTTCCCTTTATTCCTCCATTTACACGCATTATCCTTCAACTGTACAATGCTAATTGTACGGAACAATGTTTGGCGTATCGTTGTTCCGCGATCGGTCCGAGTGTTGTTTCTATAGAACAATAGTAACGAAACACTAATCCACTTTTTCCTCCTCTCGTGTTTTTAATCCCTTTCATCCGGTATCAATTGCACGCGTTCGGTTTTTTTCCCTTTTCAGAGGGCGACACGCGAGTTACAACTAACAATCGATACGTAGCGCACCGGGGGACGTCAAAGCGGACACAGGGACTTTTATTCGACCTTTGACACCCGCGAATCTCTATTTTCACTCTCTTTCTCTTTGTTCTTATTTCGCTGTTTAACGCGATTATTATTCCTCCTCGCGTTCTCCTCCGCAGTCAACAATTAATTTTTTCTGTGAGTTTATCGATCACTGTTACATTTAATCATCTATTTAAAGCTCTTTCTAATTTCGTGAATCAATCAGAAATCAAATATCGAAACATGTGACCAAGTAGTTCTTGCACGATGGCTGATAAAGCACTGGCTGCATCTACTTAAAATTTTTCCTTATTTCTCTCTTTTATTCATTAATTCTAGATATAGTATTATTATTATCTCTCTTTTATTCATTAGTTCTAGATATAGTATTATAGTATTATAGTATAGTATTCATTAGTTCTAGATATAGGCTAGAACATGTATTTGCACATATATTGAGATATTAATACGATCAAGTATCTGATCAAATACTGATAGAATCTACTTAAAATTTTTCTTTAATAATTGCGTCCATCAGTCGTAGACATATTACATTGTAGTATATTAAGACATTAATTTAAGTTTGATCAAGTACTAAATATCTACTGAAATTTTTCTCAAGTAACAATTACACATATGGAAATTGATATTAACATTTCATCGCACAGACTTTGCGTGATGTTTGATCAAACATTGACTGTATCTACTGAATTTTTTTTGAAAGTAATTCCGACATTAACGCACGACGAATTACAAGTAAATTCTGTACAAACTGTCTGACGATGTACCGACCATATCTACTGAAATTTGCTTTCAGACGATATACCAGTCATTATTTGATCAACTAATTTAATCATCGGTCTATCATATAATTCTAGGAATTAATATTATTATCTAATGATACAGTAATATAATAATACGACTCAATATTATTAATATCATCTAATAATATAATGTCACTGTCTGTTATACAATTTTATTTAATTGAATGTTATACAATCTCACATCGATCTTAATCTTGGATCAAGCTTCATATGAAGCTTCACACCTACTTGAATTTTATTTATTACGCTGCTATTATCATGTTATTCGAAGCTTCCATAATTTAAATTTGAAATCTATTCACGCGTCGTGGTTTGAGAAAGAGTTCCAGCAATTCTCCCCGACTTTGTTCCCGCGTCGAACAATATGATTGTAAAAGTTCCCCGGAGATATCCAACTGCCTTTGGCTGCTCCGATGGCTGTTTTAAAGGCACGTTTCCAACGAGCCGCGGATCGATCGATCGATCGTGCCTCCTCGGGATTACAGAAGTAACAGAGCCAAATATTTGCGTTTACCTAAGCATGTTCCACTCACTGTTGTTCCTCGTTTCCCTGTTCGTCACTTCTCTCTTCCCTCGTTTCTCTTCCCCTTTTATCGACGCAGACAGCGCGCGTGTAGATTTTTCACATCGTCGGATCCATTCATCTCCCGCGGCGTAAGATGGCCAGCCCCTGGAAGGAAGGACGTAGTTTCCAAATAAAAAATTGATTCCATCCGTCCCCGGGGCCATCGAACGACTGTCAATCATGTTATTAACCACGATGTATAGCGGTGAAACCGCGATTAACCCGCGGTCATCACGATCAAGCTGGAAATTTTACGCTGCTGTCTTCAAGGTGGTATTCTGGTAATCCGGCTTGAAAAAATCAACTTCTTTGGGGATTTTTTTCTAAGGAAATCATTTTATTAAGGATACATTTGTCATACGCAGTTTTCGAACACAGATTTATTTACACTTAAAGAGTATTTACAATTTTTTGTTTAACGAAATTAATGAAAGTTGTGGAAATTATATAGCTTTAGGTAAAGCATGTTTTTAGAAACGGGTTGACGTGATTCCCGTTCATCTGGTTATTTGAAACTAAAAGATCAGAATGCATCTTAATTAGTATAAATATGGCTATTGGATGAATCACGGAAACAGCGAAATTTCGAAAATTAAAAAAATGGCAGCACTTTGATGTTTAAAAATATCGACTTTTCTTGTGCTTTTCGTCTTTTGGGTGGTAGAAATAAATAGAAAAAAACCCCATCTCGAGGGGAGATGATCGGTCGCTGCCGACGCAAAGTCTTTGCCGATTTTCCTGTCTGATTAACCATCGTTCGACCCTGCTTCTTCCTTTTTTTTTTTTTTTCTTTTTTTCTTTCTCTTCGGCGGCGCGGTTTAATGGAGGTGAAAGATGAACGATGAATTGCTGGGGATATACGTTTTCCGTTCTTTTTTTCCTTTCCTTATGGTTGTGGCGATTGGCTGAGAAATATACGGTGGCTGGGGATGTTCGTTTACGCGGAGAACTTGACATAAACGTAATATATTGCTAAATAATATTATACATATAATAATAAACATAATAGATAGAAATAAATAAACACATCATGCGTGAAACGTGCTGCGTGAATTGTTCGTCGAAACGTGCAATAACCGTGTCGCGATCGTTTCTCGTCGAATGGGACGCGTCGGCGGCTGCATTCGGCGAGAAAAAAATTTGCACCTCAATTGCACTGTGCTCTTTTATTCATCGGTTCCCCTGACGAACTCGATGTCCTCTGTCGCTTCGATTCCTGTTTCGCGAGATTAAACCTCGTCGATTACCATATCGAACGTTCCATCCGAAAGTTGTACGAGAGGAGAGAAAGAGAGAGAGAGAGGAGAGTGAGAGGGGGGGGGAGGGGAGAGGCGAATGTTTAAAGCACGAAATCGAGCAGCCTGGATTTCGTTTTAGGGCAAAAAACCAGGCCAGCATGGTCCAATGTTTTCACGACACGAACGACATCCCGCGATTTTTGCCCCAGCTGCGTCCTGTCAAGCTGGATCACGTCGGATGATATTGGATTATTCCGAACGTCCGTATTGTCCAGCCCTGAAATATCCTTCCCCTCTCTACCCTCAGATCAACTCGAATGAGTTTCCAACTTTTTTGGAAGCTTCCGTCGTTCGCCGAAATTGACGCGTCTACGGTCATCTTGTCAGTGGAATTAGTCGACGAATAAATAACCTTCGTTAGTCAGTGTAAAGCTCGAGTCGTCGAAGCTTCGAGGCTCGAGCTTGAAGGCTGATTCATTTTTAGGACAATTATTGCTTTTGAAAGTTTGAAAGGCTATTGACTCACGAAGCGAACAATATAACGTGGAGGGAAATTGCAAGATCAGGGAACGTGCAGACAATCCAACTTTAAGCCTTTTGTACAGTGTATTTTTGTGAAATGAAATGAAAGTTGGTTTTGCACAATCGAACAACTTTCTTTGACCTGTCGTTCGTCTTTCCGATGTTTTTGAAGAAAAATTAAATGCTTCTTCTTTTTATCGTTTCATATTCATTTTGAGATATCCCCTAATTTTTGTCAGCAGTATATTTCCTTTTTGATATTCATACAGTATACAATACCTCAAATGCCCTTTTTGAATTGCACGTTGTGATGCTAATAAAAGCAAAAGATAGTTAATTAACCCGAATAATTTCTACCGTTCGATACAATAGGATAAGTACCTTTTAAACTGACCTAAGTATTGTTTCAATAGCTATCACCGTCTACCAGCAAAAAAAACTCGAAAGTCGATAATGCGGAAAACGACAGAAATTTCCTTACATCCAATAGCTTTCTGGCGTTTATTCTCTTCGTCTTATTTGAGAAACACCGTTTCTTATCGAAACACTCGCAATCACCAGTAATTTCTTGCTAAACGTTATTCTAATCCCGTTCGCTGAGCTTTAAAGTAGAAAATCGCGCACGCGGCCACGATCGGTATTGTTTAATCGACGCGTGTAAACGCGTTCCTGTTCCCATTGTAATTGTCCCGAACAATTTCAAGTTAAATACTCGCCGTTTTGCCGAGTAATCGGTTTACCGTCAAAGGGGCTAAGTTAACGAGCGATTTCCCGATAGTTGTGCAACTCGATGCACCTTCGTGCATGCATGCTCGATTCATAAACTCGCATCGAGAACCAGCGTTGCTCGAAACGATGTCTGTTAATTAGTTAAACTCCGATCGTGAACATTTTCATTCTTTTCACAGTTTAGTTTCAAGTTCTTTCTCTCAGTCGTTGCAAACCTAACTCCGAGGATCGGCGTCTCGTAACAGTGATGAAATTTCGAAATTTATGCGTGTATCTACTACTTACGTGATCGAATATTTTCGGAAGCTTGATTTTTATTATGTGTATACTTTTGTATTATATATTCTTGTACTGGATTATCTCGAGAGCTGTGGGTATTTTTTAACTGACATGGAATTAACCATATCAGTAAAAAGAATCAGTAGAAATAATAACATATATGTAACTCAAATAATAATAACACATTTGAAAATATTTGAATGCTTCTGTGAGCCACTTCCAATTAAAAATAATTTACTCACGATTTGAAAAATAAACCTCAAACGATGGTTTTGTATGAACACTTCTTCATTATGAAAATTAATCAAATTGGTCATATGACTAGTTTGAATTAACCATAATGTTTCCCGTGTGCATGAAATTAACCATAATGTTTCTTAATGTACATGTGCATGTCTGCAAGTATTCGATATTATTTCCACGAGCTATTTATATTCCTAATTAAAAATAATTTACTTACGATTTGAAAGACAAACCTCATATTCTTTATTCTTCTATACAAGTCTTTTACATTAAATAAAAATTAGTCATATGGAATGAACCCGTAGTAATTTCAGAATGTTTTCTGTAACTACATATCTGTAAGTAATACTTTCGCTACTGTATTTACATCACTAATGCACAACATCATCCACTTACGACTATACGAAAAGTCTCGAACGAGCGCTCCTCGTTCCCTCGGCGTCTGCGAAATCAACGAAGCAAGCGTTCACTTTTTCACTGTTTACACCCAGTGCTGCCGCGTTAACGGCGTCATCCGTTTTCATATAACTTTTGTAGCCGGCCGTGTTGCCCCACGCTTCTAGCTTCTAACCTCGGTAAACAAATAAATATTTGCACAGGAGTTAATTAAAACACCCTTCCGGTGCGCGGAGTCGCGGCATCGGCGCGCCAAGCAAGCAGCTCGGAAAATGTTCAACTGACAACGTGCATCAGCATCGAGCAATCTCTAAGTACAGTGTGTTTTAATAAGAACGTGAACGCCGAATTTCTCTAGAAAAAATTCTTTTCCTACGGGATGGAAGAGGAAAGTTTGTCCGTGGCTATTATGGATGAATTCTACACTTTCGAATTTGATGTAAAGAGCGTGTCACAAAACTGACCTTGATCTGGAATTTCAAAATTTTTCTTGTTGTTCTATTATTATTTTTGCAAGACTTTTTGCTAAATAATTATTTATTCAGGCATTGAAACAATGGTAATAATTATTGTTATAATTATTGTATATTTAACGTAATTTTTTCTATTCTTTGTTCTACATAACGAGTAAATAAAAGTTAGAAAATAAATTAAAATGTGATTTTAATCGAATCTTCTTTCACCTTTGTATCAATGACAAATTTTCAACTTTTGACTTATTCGGTCTAATTCTAAATCCAATCACTAGAGTTCCTTGCTTCCTATTTTCATAATTCTTAGTAGAGGTATAAGAATTGATTAAGAATAAATTTAACTCAGTTAACAAAATATAATAATTATCAGATAATATCTTGACAGTAATCTGATACTTTTTTGCATACGTAATATGTCGTCATTGCAGATTTTTTTATTTCCAGTTTAAAACCAGTGATTTTTTACTATGCCAGTATTTCAGATCCCCCGGTCACGAAAAAACCATGACATGCTAGATTTATTCATACCTCGTCTGTGACCAGAGTAAGACTTGCGCGAATCTCACATGCGACTCGTTTGAAATATAGTTTATCTATTGTCGATAAAAGTATCAGTATCTCTCGTTACAACTCAACACCGAAGAACAAATTCAGTTGGTGAAAATGAGTGACGCACGAGAGTTCAAACGTATTTACGTGTTTAACTGCGTCATCCGAGCAAATACACGTCATCGTTTCTTCCGTTTCCGTCTAGAAATTCAGCTTTTAAATCCACGATGGATTCTTATGTACAGACGGTCTCAGGAGAGGGAGGGGGTGGGAGAACCCCTTTTTTCGCCGCGGGTATTCTCATGGAAATGGCACGTCGAGCCAGGAAACAGACATCATTTACGCCATTCTGAGCCACGTAGGTATCGTTTCGAACGGTGGATTTTTCGGCCACGGGCAGAGTCCGCGGCGAATCGTTGCTTCGCGGTTATCACTCTGAACACGGCCCGCCCGTTATTCCACGCCTGTCGCGACTGAGCGTCACTTAACACACTTCCGGTGGTTCTTCTGCGTCGCTGCGCACTCGACGCCGGCTCGTCCACGCTTCGGTCTGTTTACTTTTCATTGTGCCGCGTGTATGTGGGTCACGTGCATACACACGTTCGGCCGTGCAAGATTTTCTTCGTCGGCAAAAAAAAAAAA